>NC_061784.1:624619-909619 GCF_022458985.1 Mugil cephalus | reverse complement strand
ACACATATATATATATAACACACAATAATATATACACACACATATATATATATATACACACACATATATATATACAATATACAACACATATATATAACATATACACACATATATATATACATATATACACACATATATAAACATATATATATACATATATATTACACATATATATAACACCATATATAATATATTACACACATATATACAATAACTAATACACACAATATACATAAAATATACACATATATACATCACACATATATATCAACATAATATACACACACACATATATACATATATAACACACATATAAACATATACACACATATATACACAATATATACACACATATAACACATATATATACAACATATATATACACACAAATATCAATATATAACACATATATACACAAATACACAATATAACACACATATATACACACATATACACACATATATATACCAAATATACACACACATATATATATACACATATACACACACATATATATAACACATATACACACACATATAATATATACACAAATATATAACACATATATAACACACATATATAACACAATATACACACACATATATACACAATATATACACACATATATACATATATACATATATACACACATATCATAATATATACACATATATACACATCAACACATATATAATATACACATATATACACACAACATATATATATACACATATATACACACACATATATAATTAAAACATATATACACACACAATATATAACAATATACACACACAATATATATATAAACACATATATACCACACATTATATCACACAATAACACACAAATAATATACACATATATACAACTTACTACATATCATAAATATACACAATATAAACACACAAAATATATATAAACACATATTATATATATCACACATACATATTAACCATATATACAACATTTATATAAAATACTACAATACACATATATATAGCCATATATACACCACACAATATATATACACATATATACACACACATATATTATACATTTACCACACTTTAATATACACATATAATCACACACATATATATATAACACATATATACACACAATATATATATACACATATATACACACACATATATATATACACATTATACACACACACATATATATATAACACATATATACACACACATATAATAAATATCACACATATTATATACATAACACACACATATATATTACACATATATACATCACACATATATATATACACATTATACACACACATATTATATTACCACAATATATATCTAACAATATTCACACAATAATATACACATATATACCACACATATAATATACACAATATATACACACACATATATATATACACTATATATACACACAATATATATATACACATATATACACACACATATATATAACACATATATACACACACATATATATATACACATATATACACACATATATCAATTAACACAAAATATATACACATATATACACACACAATATATATATATAACAACATAATACTTTTAACAAACATACAACAAACAATAAATATATACACATATATATCACACACACAATATAATAAAATATACAACAATACACAATAACAACATATAATCACATATACACACACATATATAATACATATATACACAACATAATATATAATATATACCATATAAATAACACACACTATATATACTAATAAACATATAAACATAACACACACAACTATAACACACACACACACACAGATACACTTTTGAAATCTTCAGTACAATAGAAACTCTCCCTTCCATCTGATTCCCTCCTTAAAGGAGGACATGAAACAAACGGAATAGACACCAACATAGTATACTGTATGTGAAAATATTTAATATAATAATACAGAAATAAAACATTGTGTAACACAAAAAAAAAAGTTATGTTAAAGAAAATTAGCTTTTTAAATGCACTTCTGATACGTTTTGGGGTGTACTCTCCGCCATCTTTATTTTACATCACTTCTTACATCAGATATGCAAGTTGCTTTGGTCGCTATTGTAGAAGATGCACTGACAAGGAGGAGGGTGGAGAGGAGGATGAAGGGAAGTTCAGCGGCTCCAGACGAAAACCCCCTCAAAACAGAAATTGAAATGTTGAAAAAGGACTTGGTAATGAGAAGCTCCACCATTCTTTAACAGGTTTCTCCCAGCCTTTAACATTATAAAACTCATGTGAACTTCCAGGAGCTTTGCAAAACATGCCTCCTTTAATTGGTTTTGCAATCTGGCCAGTGGTGCCATATAAACCCCTTCATGGACTATGTCACTGTGACGTCACAGTGTTAGCTGGAGGCAGAACAGAACAGCAAACTTCATATCAGGTCAGAATAATATGTAATGCATCATCAGTTTCAGCCTGGAAAATGTTTAGATTAAGCCACATCCTAATTTGGGTGAACCACTGGCACAGTAAACAAAAATTCCCGTCACTGTTTATTTTGCATTGCTAGCATTTGTATTCACATATATAATGTAGTTGCTGAACGATGGCTGTGTGTCCATATAGCCTACTGATCGAAATGGTGAACGAGCCTAATTAGTGTTCCGAGGTGTCGTACCGGGACATTTACTCTTACCTCATTGAATTTCTGGGTAATGTATGACATCTGTCATCAATTCAAAATCATTTCGTAATGTTAAATTAATTTACTTAGCCAACATTAACCCTTTTGTTAACTTTAACTTTATGAACTGTCGTTACCTACTGTCAGGCCGAGACTCAAAGCAGGACTCAGATACAGAGATATTGAATAACAAAAAGGCTTTTATTGAATTCACCAGAGAACTCAGACAGAGTGACAAACAAATGGCTATAAAAACCTAGACACTAACTCTGAATATTGAGAAACGAAAAACTCTCCAGGAGGAGGAAAAAACTCTAATCAAAAGAAACAAATCGAGAAACACAAAACGCTCCAAATGGAGGAAAACCGAAGGACTATGAATCTAAACTATGGAAAGAATTAACAAACAAAAAATCACTCTTCGAGAGGTATAAACGGCTTACTTGGGCAGCTACTATGGCTGTGGACATGGAACAAGGCTCTGGTGCAGGACAAGGACGATGACACTCTGGCACAAGACAAGGGGAACACAGACTACTTAAACACATGGAGGGAAATAGGGGACAGGTGGAAACACTTAGGACAATCAGACTGAGACACATGAGGAAGGGCAAGGGACCTGAAACGAGAGGAGAATTATTTTTCAAAATAAAACAGGAAATGACAGGACAAAACAAACCCAAGACAAGACACCCTCACCACGGTGTGACACCTACTGTCATTTCAATTCAGCATCAACACTCTTTACTTAGATTTTTTAACATGAAATGTTAAATTTATTTTATTTATTTTTTTTAATTATAACTAAGAACTCTGCTGACTGATATTAGCTAATGTTAGCATCATAATTCAAAGTGATTAAGTGATTAAATGTTAACACATTAAGTGCCACACACGTACACATATCGACTATCAGGGTCCCACGGCTTTACACCTTTGTCCACCTGTTTTATTTTTTTATGGCCTGAAGCCATAAATTTCTTTGAGTTTTGTCCCTTTCTTTTGAGGGGAGCATAGAATAACCCAGAGTTTTATCTTTTAAATTATCAGTTCTCATTTACTATATAGCCAAGCTAATACAACAACAGCAAAACCAAACAGAGGACACAATTCAAAATGTGCAAATGCTGTTTCAAATACTTAAAAAAAAGTAAAATAATAAGACCATTAAAATAAATTATTATTTAACTATTAAGAACTGCTATAAAATATATGACATTCTGACACTGTGCTCTCCTCTTCTGACCATCTCATCATAAATGCCACATTGTGGATTAACTTGAGGTGTTTCACAAGGTTTGTTGTGTTACCACAACTCAATAAATGACTCAAAATGACTGAAGTATTGAAAGTATCGATATTTTGATTTGAGAATCGAGTTTAGAGCATTAAGACCTGTATCGGAAGTATTGATATTGCTGTATCAATTCTCACATCATTAGCAGACAGTCCGTAGTTGATAGATCAGTCACAATGCTGCCCACTAGTAAAGGAAAATCTTTTTTTTTTTAAAAAAAAAAAAAGGAGAGCGAACAGAGAGACAAAAAGGGTGCCAGTATGTGACCCAGTTATTCTGCAAGAAAGATGTGTACCCTCTATACTATAGAGTCTATAGTTTGTGAGTGGTAGAAATTAACTTGTTGTTCACAGTGATGCAGCCCATAGAGACCTTTAGATCTGTATGGGCTGCTTTCAGCTATTCAGGTAGCAGCTGTGGCCCTGGTAACAGGGCAACAGAAGGAGGGGAAGGAGGGCAGATTTAACTCCATAACTCCACACCCAAATTTGCCCCACCAGTGTGCTCTCTTATTCAAAATAGACCACCATAACATTATGACGCCCTCAGATATTTACAGCATTACAGTTTAGGAGAGGGGCCCTCATTAACGCAGCTGCTCTGGCCCAGCTGTGGACCTGGTCGCTGTGGCAACAGAATACTGAGTCTTCCCAAAACATTATGACCCCCTCCACGGGAATTTTGTCTTTGTCTCTGCCCCTTTTATCAGCTTGCAGCAGCTGCACCAAAAAATATATCTACTAAAATATTTGCAATCTGGTAGTGGAGCATTGTCTACACACAACTATATGTGATTTTTTTCATGAGACCAAAAATTCCTGGTGGCGCCCTGGAATCACCTTGGACACTGTTTCGTCAACTACTTTTGTACATTTCCTTTATGGTACAATCTGTGCTTTGTAATGTTTCCAGCTATTCATAACACTTTCTTGTTTTATGTCTTAGGATGGTGGGGCGCTGAAGAGAATGGAGTCTGGACCCAGGTTGTGTCCCTAGCTAACCCATGGAGAACTGACAAGAACAGTGCTGGATGGAGGCCAAGACACTAGATGGCGAAGACGAGGAAGCACACAGTTTTGTGGATCAGTTGTGTTGCTTGTTATCTTTCTCAGCTGTTCCAAAGTAGATCCAAACTATTGTGCATTGTGTCTCAGTTGTTCATTTTGTCACATGTTGCCAATGGAAAGATAGCAAAAAGAATCAGGATAGACACTCAAGTCTAAAGAAAATAGTTGTGAAAAAACTTTATGCTGATTTAAAACAATTATAGACACTTGAAAACATTTTCTCACACCTGTATATATACACACATATATATATATAAATAAATAAATAGGGAGCATTAGTAGTACAATAGTAGATAGTAACCATCATGGGCAGGTGTAAAAGCAAGACTTCCTGGTTATTGTTGTTAGTGGGATTGGTGCTTACAGGAATAGCTTTGGAATATGAGGGGGTTCCTGGTCAGTGGACACGCTATGGCCAGTGGGACACTAAAACAACAGGTGAGCTCAGTTTTATTTTGAAAACCAACATCAGCAAAGCCTTGGTGCTCTATCTTGACGACGGGGGCAACTGCGACTTCCTGGAGCTTCTAATTGAAGAAGGGAGACTGCAAATGCGCTTCACCATCCATTGCGCAGAACCAGCAACCCTGCACACCGAGACCAATATCAATGATCAGCGCTGGCACAGAGTCCTTCTCTCCCGCAATTACAGAGAAACCAGACTGGTGGTGGACAACGAGGAGAAAGTGGCTGAGGTGAAGTCAAAAAGAAAAGAGATGGTTGTGGCCAGTGACCTCTACGTAGGCGGGATTTCACCTGATGTGCGTCTCTCAGCACTGACTTCAAGCACTGTCAAATATGAGCCACCATTCCAGGGTTTCATAGCCAATTTGAAACTGGGGGAGGCACTACCGATACTGTTGGATGGTCAAGCTGTTCATAATGATTTGGAGTACATATGTGGCACACACTCTCCCTGCAGCAACAACGGGCTGTGCTCTGTGAACGAAGGAGAGGTCCTCTGCGACTGTATCAATACCAGCTACAGGGGCAGATACTGCCATGAGGGTAAGAACAATGTCACTCTTCTATTTGTGGCGGCATTGTATTTTTAGCATTGTATTTTTTACTCCGTGCTGTTTATAAGATAAGATAATCCTTTAATTTATCACACAGTGGGGAAATCTATTATATGAAACTATATTTTTACTGGTGTGGAGGCATATTATTTGGTAATGATGATGATGCCTCTGAAATCCATTGTTTCTATTCTAGAATATTGTAAATGGTTCTAATATCTTATTAATATCATGTTAAATATAGTCCGTACCTGCATTGAGCTCTAGAGAATAATCAATAAATCCCACTTAACAGCAATCCGGACTGGAGCACACTACAGCAGTACTTAAAGTCTACTTGAGTATGTGAGTCTAGCTTTCTCGGCAGTCGGGTCAGAGGATAACAGCCTTCTAATGCGATGGCTGCTTGCCTGTTTTCAACACTGAGACATCTAACAGGCTAGATGTATTTTTTTTTTTTTAATTCTGGAGAATCTGCAAAACAAAAGCATTAGCATGTTAGTATGTTATAAAGCGAGCTTTTGAAACTTTGCAAAACACTTTTTGGCCTGTTCAGACTTAGGGATGGAACAACTTAAGATTTTTTTAAATATATCAAAGGTCGACTCAGCATCTACTAGTCGATGGCGTCACACATAAAAACACAGTGGAAAGTAATGCAACTATGACATCCATTCTTGATGTGAATACATATCGCAGAGTGTCACACAGTCCATGTCAACACCATAAACACCGTCACCATCCGACAACTCTAATATGCGTCTTTCATGTCCAAAAAAATAAATAAATAAAAAAATAGAATACAGCAGCACTAGACTAGATTACTTAGCCTATGTAAACTGGAATCCTTCAATAGCATCTAATAGTAATAGTAATAGTAATAGTAATAGTAAAACGGTGTATCTCCGAAGCCATAACAGCTAAAGGTCTATTGACCTTGATTGATTTGCAGCCTCCTTCTCTTTGTTATGTGAATACTAGACTAGTCGGCTAGTTGGTCCAACCTTTTTTTCAGACCTTCCATGAAGATCCTATCTGCTGGGGCGGCTATGGCTCAGTAGGTAGAGTGGGTTGTCCATGAACCGAAGGGTTAGCGAGGGATCCCCATATGCAAAGTGTCCTTGAGCAAGACACTGAACCCCCAGTTGCTCCCAGTGCAACTGGCATTGGTGTGTGAATGTGTGTGTGCTTGTGTGAGCGAATGGGTGGATGTGTCTCTGACTGTAAAAGCGCTTTGAGTACCTTTGAGTAGGTAGAAAAGCGCTATATAAGAGCAAGACCATTTACCACAATCTTTTCAGGTATCAGATCTCTGACCACAATTGGAGGTAGTCAGGGTCTCATGTGTCCATATGTGTCTGCATTCCTTTGGTAGTGTGACTTTTTTGTTAACACCGCCATATTGGCAGGAAAACTCTGAGGAAAATGGACAGCGCCAGCGCTGCTTTCAGGCCATCAAAGTTTACTGCACTTTAAACAGATACAAAAAGACCAGTACGAGGCAAAACTTAACAAATTACATATCACCAGGAATGGCTGGTATAAATGGTCTACCGGGGCTAATCCCTCCCAACCTTAGCACAAAAAAGATGAGAATTTTTTTTTTTTTTTTTAAATAATGTACAACAGACTTTGGTGAAACCAAGGGTAGCAACAGCACCAAAAAGTCAGAAGAAAAACATAATATCTCTAAATGGGCTGAGTTTTTACAGCCCCAATGCCTCCAGTCCGTTTCCATTCATTTAATTTCTGTAAGTGATTGGCAGTTGTCATGTCATGCCCCCACCATTTACTGATCATTTGGGCTAAGTCAGTCAGCTCTCAGGCCAGTGGCCATTGGTTAAAAGAGCTGATACCAGAGTGGGAGCGGGGAGAAGAAGTTTAGCTGTGGTGGCATTAGCATGAACGGGGCAGACTTGATTTCTAATCCATTTTCCTCATTGACTTTGGAGGAAAGTTAGTTAAGAGACTGGGATCACATCAACCAAACGATGTTCAAATAACTCAAAGGGAAAAAAAAAATTGTGTTGGTTTGAAAGAAATGTTTGGCTAATAGCAAGTGTAGCCAAGAATTCACTTTTCTGTTTTCAGTGCTTGCTTTTTGGAACAGATAGGGCATGGACCCAACAAGGAATTGTGGATTTGAAACATTTGTTGGACAAAACTAGAAAACATGGATGCAGCTTAAGTCACATTGGAAACAACGTTAGGCTGTCCATGTTAAGATAATGCTTATTCAGCACTACGAGCACCACTCCCACATGTAACATTGGGGTTCAAGTCCCAGTAAGGATCTTTAGACTCAGAATTTTTTTCTGTAGTACTGAATTGGCTGTCATAGTTTCTGTACGTGAAGACTCTCAGCTAAAGCTATATAATTAAAGTTGTTTAATTTTTCGTTAAGATTTCACAGAGGTTGCACTTTTTTTTATTTTACATATTTTGCATGAAAACTCCAACTCAGTCTGTTAAAAATGTCAGTTAGTGAAATGTTTTGATTGTCATATCAGCCTTATGATTAGTGCTTGAATAAGTGACTGAATAGAACAATACTTGCAGTTAAATTAGTGCAAAAGGCAATAGTTTCCTCTCTTGCACCACCACTCCCTGGTCATTTTGTTTTTTTGGGGGTTTCAAATTGTAATTATTATATTCTACTGTTTCGGGTTCAAACTGCACAATCTTTTCATTCAGTAAATTTGAGAAGTTGAAATTTTTCTTTGATTTGGGTTGCAGCTTGTCATTAAGGGGTGATTAAGAGTCCTGAAGCCAGACCAGTTGAGAACCACTGATGTATAGCATTAAAAAGTATAGTGTACCTGTAATTGATGTAACTTTATGTATTGTAGATGATGCTCCTTTTGCTGCTGTGTTAACTATGTAATAGTATATATAAATATATAGTATATATGAAACTACCTCATTAACTTTCCTTCATCCTACTCCAGAGTCACTGAAACCTTAAACTGAATGAACTATAGCACTGAAACTGAAAGAATCTGGAGGAGTCCAAATGGAGGCAGTTGTGGAGGTTGTCAGTTAAAAGTAGTGTCTCTTTATTATAACGGCAGCATGATGTAACAAATTAACCACTGAGCTACTTAGTCTTTGTTATATGTCAAGCTTTTATGATACATTGTAACATACCCATAATAATAAGTAACTAAAATTTATTTTTCATTGTGAGTAGTTTTAATGCTGAATGAGCAACATCCCTTTGTAATCCATGTTATAAACATTAGCACTTGCCTTTATGAATAGAAATATGTCAGACATGTTAAACAAACAAGACATTAGGCTTGGAAAACTCTGGATTCTGTCCCTGATAGAAAGTGATTGCTACACAAGTCAAACCAGAACAGAACGCAAAACTGAGATTGGATCTGGAGATGCATTAGGGCACATGTTAATGCCAGGTCTGAACACACTACCTAAAACTGATCACATTGCCCAAAGCAGTTCTTAATGCAAGGTCTGGACAGGCCCTATAGGTGTCCCTCTTAAAAATGACAATCATTTATGTCACATGGACTGGAGAGCCTTCAGTCTTCTTCCACAAGGTGAAGGTGTCGTTTCTATACTGACTATATAAAGATGACTGTTGCCTTCTGGTGTGACAAGTGAAGCTAATGCTGAAGTGCTTTAAAGCTGTTAACAGTAGTGGGAGTCTCCCCAGGCTGCAAGTCTGATTGTATAGAACTACTCCTCATTTGGTTTATTACCACAGTAAACATTCTCCTAACAAGTTGAACAAGTTGCAGGTCTCAATTACTAGTTTAATGTATTCTTTAGTACTGCATGTTGTTCATTTTGTAAATTATGGTCCCATTTATGTTTAAATGGATGATAAAGCAGTGTGTGCTTTAGAGCGCAGGCAACGTCAGTATTAACTGCGCATTCATAGTATGTAGTAGTATGGTGATCTGTGATGTGGTTTGAGCAACTTTGGTCCATTGGTTTGATCCACTCAATGTCCATGGCTGAGGTGACTTGAGCCAGCATCTAAACAAAAAACAAGAAAAAATAACTGGTGACTTTGCAACAATTTGCAACAAAAAGTAACTGGATTGAAACAAACAGTGTTGTACGACAAACCTAAGTATTAAATTGCAACAAAAAGTATTGAATTGCAAACGGATATATAACAGATAGTGTGCAAGATTGTACACAGTACAGTGAGTAGACTAAGTAGTGAAATGATGAGAGTATTTAAACTTTGTGGAGTAACATTATGAGTATTCTACAGTATACATATAAGCAAATAAAGCTGATAGGAGTTTTTGTTGATTTAGCATGCCAGCTTCTGCTCAATCTCCAAACACTCAACCATGGTCATGTTTGCCAAGATAGCAATGACCAAAATACTTGTCCACGAATTAATGTGTAATGTCTTAGTGGCAATATTTTAAAAATATTTTGTGGTCCTAACTCATTAAAATGATTAAAGGAAACCTTGGTACTGGCTCTTTTAGATTTTTTAGTTTTACTTTTTTAGGGTGGACTATATAGTAGTAGTCTTCCATCTCTTTATATAAGTCATGTTACATGTTACAGTTGTGATACACTGTCACTATTATTGTCAGTTTTTTTTTAATTCCTTATCTACATACTATACATTATATTGATGACCAGTATATCGGAGGTTCTGGATGATTTGTCGTCTGGCATCTTGAGAAATAGTCAGAAGCAGAAAGACTGAGCAAAGCGTGATACTTAATCATTATTGTAATTTTGTGTATTGTCCTTTTATATAGTGCTTTTCTACCTACTCAAAGGTACTCAAAGCGCTTTTACAGTCAGAGACACATCCACCTATGCATTCACACAAGCACACACACATTCACACACCAGTGCCAGATGCACTGGGAGCAAGTGGGGGTTTAGTGTCTTGCTCAAGGACACTTCAGCATATGGCACACAAACCGCTAACCCTTCGGTTTGTGGACAACCCGCTCTACCTACTGAGCCACAGGAGATGTACACAGTAAATTGATAGAAGATTAATACTTTTTATTGTGATGATGTCAAAAATGTAATGTGCCTGTTTTTCTTCTCTCCTGCAGCTGTCCAGAAAGAAGCTGAAGGTAAGACAATGCATTATACAATGAACATGAGCTTAATTTGTTTTTTATGATGCTCTTATTTGCAAAGGCTTTTACCGCATCATCGGTGTGAGACTTTCATCAGGTTATTATCAGTTTGTTATTGTCAGTTTGGACTGCAGTTCTGACATCCAACAAATTAAGCTGAACAGAGATATACTATCACCGGTCACCAGGTCACCAAGGGAAAAGTGGCAAATGTGCTGAATGCTGAAATGTATAATCAGTGTTCTCAAGGTGACTACAAAGGTCTGCAGAGTATGTGGGTGTCACACGACATGGATAACATTCATATACTGCATCGCTGGGAAAATGACTGCACAGACATGCTTTGTTTAATTATTTATAAATTCTGTGTTTTTTCCTCTCTCTTCAGTGGCTCTTTTCCTCATCTGAACTACTGTTATATGGCTTGCTTAGACTTATATCCCATTATCCTCTAAGGTCAATACGTTGATTAAACTGACGGATGAGGGCATATATCTTTTTGCCTAATTGTAAAAATATTTGAAATTATGTTTATTAATAGGTGCATGTAAGACTATTTCAGTAGAAGAAACAAATCTCCTTTGGCACAAAAGAGACATTTCTGTCCTTACTAGCAACGTTTGAACTGATTGCCATTAAACAGAGGTGCACATGCTGAACTGAAATGAAGATTGAACGTGAGGAGATATGTATGGTTGGCATCAGACCGAGACATCCATCTCCCCAGTAAGGACCGCTGGTTGTGGTAAAAGGGCAGCCAACAGGCTCAGGAGACCAGCACAAGGTGTGCCGAACCGATGCATAATATAAATCACTGTTACAGACTCAAAATGTGCAGACCTATGCCTTCCTGTTCTATGGAATCCTGCTTCTGACACTTACAGTTGGAGTATGACAGCAAAATAAGCTGAATATGGTCTTTGAGTATATATTCTTCACATGACTGTGCATAATACACAAGTGTTTGATAACTTAACACATATACAGGATATGAACTGACTGATTATAAAATGTAACATTTTGTAAACTATAATAAATTACTTGGTATAGATTATCAATGCTACATATAAGACAGCATATATGCACGACTTAATGACTGTGGGAAGTGGTTTTACTTTTTAGTAATAGTTGATAGATTTCAGCTCTCAATTTTCAGAAATTGATAGAGTGCTAATCATGCTAAACATGAGCGAAGTTGGCATGGCTCTGCTCTTAGCAAAAAAGGCAGGCATTATTAAATGACATGCTGCAAAGTGAGCACATCAGAATGTTTATTGGATTAAAGCTTTACATGGAGACAATCCCCAGTGCCGAATGCATGACAAGAACAACTTCTGTCTGTGAAAATAGACTGAACTATGCATCACCTAAATTGTCTGCTTCTGCATAGACATGACAATGATGGTAACCCAAATGATATAATTGGTCGTGGCTGTGTGTTTTAAGTGGTGCAGGAATTATCTTTATTGATCTGAGGGACTGCTTTAAGACTGTTGCTATCTTTGGTAAAGCTGGTGAGTTCTTCATGTACAGTATGCAGCACGTGGGCTTCCATCAATTTGTGCAGACAAAGGCCACGGTGGGGCATTCACAGACAACAAAAGAGAGCAGCATCCTTTGATGTTTTGTAAGGAAAAAAAAGAACAGTTCTGTGAACAACTGATAAGGACAGTCACCTTACAGGGATGATACAAGACAGATAGAAACCACTCAGACATGGTGGCCATGCGTCTTTCAGAGGCAGTGACCTTGGTCTAATCCCTCATTACAACAGGCGCCACAATACTGTACTTTTCATGGAAAAACAAACTGAGCAAATCCTAATCCTCATGCAATGGCTCTTTCTTCTTAAATGCTTGTTAATTAATGTCAGAATAATGACTGAGGGGGGTCTTTAATATTTGCATTCACTATATTTGCTTAATTAAACCTACAAAGACAGCAGGGTATGTGTTGTCAGAAGTATTTCCAAAAGTTAAAGGAAAAGTATGCAAAAACTGCGCTGCCCCCTCCTCCTTTCTGTTTACACGCCTCTGTTCCACTCCGTCCATCTCCCCGTTAACGTGCACATTGGTGGAGTAATTATTCAGTTACATGGCTGAGTCTCAGTGTACTTTACCTTTCTGTCGTAAACAAATTAAATTTATTAACAAACAAACGTTACTTAAGCATAGTTATTGACTTGATTTATGTAGAGTAACCAATAGGAACACCCAAAACAGTGACACTCTGTAAAATGGCCTGTGATTGGTTGAAAACTTCCATCAACTTTTTATAAAGCCTTTAAACACATCGTTGTGGAGGCACAGAACTCAAGTGTTATCATAATGCTTACATTACAACATGCTGACAAGCTATTATCGAATTTGGACAAAATTATGCCAAAAAATAACTACATACCCTGCCTTTAATAGTCTTTAATACTGTCAATTATTAGGTTAAAATCAAGATGTTTTTGCTGTTTTAACAGCCCCTGTTAGTGGCATATCTTCTAAAATTTTAAGGAAAGAAATCTGCTTTTATAAGGATAAAATCAGTGATGGACTTTTTGAACATGTGTTCTTAAGTCCTGAAGGTTTCATTTGCCCGTACTAACTTTTACCGGGCAAATCCATACTATATCACATAGGTCAAAAGCCTTTAGTTACTGCAGCCTCTATAGATTCATTATTTGCAGTATGCATATATATATATATATATTAATATATATATATATTTAAAAAAAAAAAATATATATATAGATATATAGATTTTTTTGAAGCTGTTCTAATATTAATTGGGATCCAAAGGTGCAACATTATTTATGATTTGAAGACACAAAGAGTTATTCAGCAAATTATACATGTTTGATGCTATGGATTTATTCAAGGTCAGTAGACAAACATGAATCAAGGTGTGAGTGACCACAGCAAACTTATTAATTAATAATTTCTGGAAATTGCATACACAGAGTAAAATAGAAAAGAGATTTGTGTTTTTTTTGTTTGTTTTGTTTTTTTCCAAAAACAGATCCTAAAAATAACATTGTAATATTTTAATAAAATCAGCTACTATTGCCTGGTTAACAATGTTTGTTTGTCGTAAAATTTATTCTATAGCTTACTGTTTATGTTACCTATCATTTAAAAATAGAGAGCTAATAGACTAATACTGTGAGCAAGGCTGGTTTATCTCCATACAGTTTTTCCTCTCTAATGGGTCTCTGAAGGTCTTAACGGACTGTCTCTGCATTTCCACACACTGAGATTTGGATGTAAGGCACAGCCAAGTACGATGAGCATATTCAATGGTTGATTGCTTCTATACAACGGCAGTAATGACACCACTCCTAATCCACTTTTTGTTTCCTTGCATACGCATAAACTGTTGAAGATAATCTGTGTTGCCATAAGCATTTGTTAAGTGCCTGCTATGGGCTATTCTGGTCACCAGTATCCATCACTATTATTCAAGGACACAGGTCAGTTTTCCTTTCCCCAGTACTCGACAAAAAGCAGACATGTGTGAAGTTGTCATAGCTGAAATTTTTGGGGGTTAAAGCTGCCTTTTCCACCTTCTGAGTAAATTGTTAAACTGTAGCATTCCCCAGTACACTAATCAATGCCGTTTGTTGTTATGACTGCCTCTGCCTAATAGTTAGACAATAGGAAACTCACTCTTCTTATTGTCTACCTGGGCCACTGGCAAGGAGATTGAAAGAGATTTTACTAGATATTCTCCTGCTATCTTTTTCAGCAGTGGCTTACAACAACAGGGTCTTTGTCACTGTTGATGATGGTTTACAGGCCCCCTTGTAGACCCTTTGTGCTTCTATGTCTTAGCTCTGCTGAGCAACGTTGATAGCAGAAAGATGAAGAATAAAGGCAGACCAGTTCTTAATCCAGTCACATCTTAGTACATTTGGCGAAAATGCAATCACCTCAGGGTTGATGGGGTGATGGGGGAGTAAGAGGTGGCATAATTTATGCTGTGTGTATATGTATGCCTGTCATTTGGAATGCACAGTAGCAGCGGGGGAGCACACAGCAACTCTTTGTGTGCAGTGCAGACAAGGTTGTGGGTGAATCCTGTCTAAGCAGAAGCTCATTCACTAGCTTTGCAATGGCACACTGTATCAAAAGCCTATGTATTGGCAGGCAAGGACCCTCCCTGGGGTAATCACGTCCATTCCACACCAAGAGTTGTGCAGAGCATTAACAGCCTTGTTCAGAAGTACATGTTCAGAGATTCTTGCTGCAATGACCTGCCCTTTCATAAGGCTTTGCCTAATGACTGAAGTGGGACTAGAATTGTAAATGACTCACTGTACAGGGGTCTTGGAGTGCAGATGCCCTGAAGAGAGCAGTTTGTGTTGGCTGGCACAGTGGGGCTCATGTGCTCTGCAGACGTGTTGCATTGTGACAGCCCGAGCTCCTTTTTGGCAGGAGGCAAGCAGGCAAGGTATGCCATAAAATTTCTGGCTGACCTATTGAGGCACTTGTCTGTGTTTCACTGTGTCGGTGCACAGTGCAAGACAAAGGAGAGAGATCTGGTTGTTTACACATCTCATGTGATGGATTTTCGTTTCTTTGTATGTTGAGAAACATGTAAATATGGAAATGACTGAGAGAGTACTGCAGTGTTGTGTTACACTGAGTTTGCAATGACTGACTTTGTTGTTGTGTAAGACCGCTAACTCTGTTAAGGGTATTGTCCTGTATGTGTTGACCAAAGCAGTAAGCTCATGTGTTCCGCACTGTATTCATTCTTCAAACTGTCTTCAAACTGACAGAACATAGAGGTAGCATTTTTCCTTGGCAGACCAGCTTTCTGATAGTTTGTAGTGAGTGAGACTTCTTTTTTTTTCTTTTCTTTTTTTTAAAGGAGTGGATGGGTTAAGTGTAGGAGATCATTGCAGCTGGTATTTGATTGTTATTTTGTCACTGTATCAGCCTTATGATGGGATCATAGGTTTCAGGCTCCACCCACTGAACCCAAGAAGCCCACGAAAGAGATAAAGGATAAAGGTTGGTGTCACTTCTGCCCTCTGATAAAATGTTCTCATTTAGACGGTTCAACAGGCCCATCTCTGTTAGATGAGCACTTACATGCAAAACTACACATATGTGGAGATGAGTTGCAAAGCATAGAGCTGTGTCAGAGATCAGAGAACCATTAAACTAGTATGTGTTTTATATATATATATATATATATATCAGATTTTTATATATATCAGATGTTTGTCATATAAAGCAGGTTTTATGTATAGCTGATACATCTCAAACACTGTCTGCATCAAGTAAACATACAGTATGTGTTCCATTAGAAAAAAGCATCTATGTGAGCAACTACCAATGTGGGTTGCACCAATCAAGATGTTTTTTTCTTTCCTTGCCTTCCCTCTCCTCCCTTGAGATGTTTGTCTGTTTTTAGTTTGATTTCCCCATTGTATTTCAGTTTGAACTTTGACATCCGTTCCTACCCCAGGATGTCTGTCACAAACTGCAGTCCAACATTGTGACAATGCTTTTGTTCTCCCGGACCTCTTTATGAACTTCCTGTTTTCGTATCCTTTTTTCTGTTCTTTCCCTCAAGGTCTGGCGCACCTGATGTTAAACCGCCAAGGTATGGGGTCTATTGGTTTGCTTTTCCTTCCCAGCCACCACGAACACATTTCCTTCCCCCAATATCATTTTAGTTAATTGTGCTGCACTAATATTTCCTCTCCTCTTTTTCCATATTGCCTATTCGTTTTTGCTTCCTCTCATGTTATGCTCACTATTCACTCAATTTTTGTCCGTCAAACCCTTGTCCTGACCACTGACTGAACTTCTGGAACATCACCTTTGACCTCTACAGTTTTACGGCAAGGTAATGCATCTATGCTCATAGCATTTCTTCGGTTTGGTTTCATGGTGTTTTCAAAGGAAACAGGTGAAAGAAATAAAATTTTTAAGGAAGTCTCTCAGGTCTGCTCAGAAAGAACTTTATTTCCGCTGCTTAAAAAATGCACTGACAAACATGTATTGGTTCTTGAAGAGGTCATTTTAATTTTCTTACAGATGTGTTATTATTGAGTTCCTGCACATTTCATGTCTATTTCTAAGTCTGTCATCTATCGATAATAACTTATCAGGAGATTTCACAACAATGATGGAAGAGAAATTTGAGAGTGTTTCTAAAAGTCCGTTAAGACTCACCAGTGTAATGTACACCAGGCAAAGGTACTGTACTGTACATCATTTGACACACTCAAAACTGATTTGTTTTTCAAGCACAGAGAAACATTTGTGTTAAAAAATAAAAATAAAAAACCTTAAACCATATAACTGAAATATTTATCCACATTGATAATAGTTAAAGCATTCAGATGTTACAGGTAAAAGGGGGCATTTTGAATGAATAATATGGGCTGTACTGAAATCTGTTGTATTTAGACTTTGTGTATTCTGGCATGTGCTGCGAGACTCAGAAGTCATCATCCTGTCTCCATGGAAATAACTGTTGTCTGTAAACACACCTGAGATTTTGATGATCCACTTTGACAAGGTAATCCACAGGCTCAAGTGCTCTAGAAAATGACTGATCTGCCTCAACGAATATTGGGTGTCGGGTTATCATTACATCTCTCGTATTTGCGACTTTCTACGGGTCTACTTCTTTGAGCCAATTAAAACATGATTATCACTGATCTTGGGCTGTAAATGAGATAACATTTGACTGTATGGCATAAGGACTGTAAGTCATCCCTGTATTATTCACGCTGTCACACAGTGAGGGCAAAATTCAGAGTGCGCTTCTGTATTTGTTTGTGCAGAAATGGTAACCCCAATATCAAGGTCATTAAGATTAGATGAAAAGGCTTAAGAGAATGCTACACAGAATGATTACACCAGTTTTTCATCAACTATAGAAGATGAAGCTTAAGACTGTACATGACTGTGACATGAGATAAGCTCTGGATTCTTTGGTTAGCCAGTCATGGTCAAACATGTTAAGGTTTAGTGGTAGTGATTATTATTTATATGGCCAGAAAATAATGTTCAATTTAAGCATCTAATTTAATTATTGTGCTGTTGTATTATTGTGCTGACAATGCAGTGTGTCACAAATGTCCCAGCTGTATAATGGCTACTGCTTCAGATTAACAGTAATACAAATCAAACTTTATTTATATAGCACTTTATACAAAAAAATGCAACCCAAAGTGCTTCACACGAATAAAATGTTTAAAATATTTAGTATAGTAGTGTGTCTTAAAGCCAGCTATAATAAAAATTAAGAAAGGTTTGGTGATTGATCATTAAATGAAAATTTGCAGAAATAAGTTCTATGAATCTGACCTCGCTCTGTATGCATGAGACATCGAAGTTTTATTGAGCCATTTAACAAACATTTGTTATTAACAATATGCCAACTTTAGCTTGAGGGGATAGTCAAGAGAGTGTTTTGATTTGAAATTCAGAGGTAGCTTCTTGTCCACTGTCTCAGTTCTAAAATGTGTGTATATACATATGCAATGTAAATGATGACATTATTTAGGCAAAGGTTTAGCTTGCTGAGCACCTGCAGTACTTGCATGCATCTTTCTGCCCCAGACCTATAGTTTTTAGTTTATAGTTTTAGACCTGCCTAACTTAGGTCGTTGTGTAGACAGTCGACTTCCATCCCTAAGACAAAAAGTTTGCATCTTCATCTGTCCTCTAGGTTTTTACTCAATACTTAACAGTAAAGTATAACATTAATTAACAACCCCAGCCCTTTCATTTGTCACAAACAAGGAGAAATCTCTGGAGGATAAAAAAAAATAATAAAGTGGACGTGAAAGTGTCAAAAACTGTAGTTCCTCAAATGAACTACTTGAGGCTGTCTCCCAACATGAGCCAATCCTTGATGTTAAAATAGCTAATTTTGGAGGACTTGGTTTTGCACTTTAGCTAATTCCCCAATTCATGACAATTGTATGGGGTGACAGGTGGGCGGCTACCTCTCTGCCTAAATATTACATTCCTGCCTCAGTTCTACCAGTTCCAGTTAAGTGCCACTTCTTAGATTTAGGTGGAGTTATGTACTGCCAATACGTCAACATCCGGAGCTACCCAGACTAAACTTCAAAACCACACTTAAGAATCCTGTGGGTTTTGTCCATCTGTATATACAGTTAGTGGTTATGATTTTATCCACAGCAGGGTATTATAGCACACTTCCAACTGGGACAGTTGGGCTACTTGGAAAAATTATTCTTACTTGATTGCAAGGCTCATTGTTTTTCTACAATGTTTTTTGTGTCATGATATAGCAAGTAAGATATAAACTGTAACTCAGGGCAGTGACATTCTGAGTGTGGGCACTCGGAAAGTATTATCTCTGACAACACTTGCTATCTGAGAGTTACCTTGTCCAGTGTTGAAGCGGCATGCTGCTGTAGCTCTCCATATATGGTAGCTGTACACGTGATTGCATTGGCTAGGAACACTGCCCTCCTTGAAGGATTCACTTTGTAACCACATCCTGAGCCTTTTTTTAATGCATCAGTTGTAAGAAGATTAGGTGCTATAAAGTAAGCCAGAGCAAGCAGGGTTGGAATAAAAGAGCAAGATGTGACACTGAGGCGAGAAGTAGGAGGGATGTTGGTGCTGCCATTATTTTCTGCTGAGACCTTCTTTTTCTATCAATGTCGAGAGATGTTTCTGCACAATGCTCTTATAACTGATGGTTGATGGTGCTCCCTGATTCTCAGCTAAACCATACTGCACGTAACGCAATAAACTGCGCTGGCAGCATCTTTTGGCTAAATACAGATGGCAGCCATTGTCTTTGAAGGCATTTTGTGGAGTTAGTGCCAAAGTCAACCTGGTGTCAGAGAAGCCACTATTTTTTTTTTTTTTTTTTTTCACAAGCCTGTAACATTGTCGCTGTAGACAATAGGCCTGTGCAAGAAAGCACATATGGCCCTCTGCCATCCTTGCCAGCTACACACTTCAAAAGCATTCAGGAGCTTCAGGGTTATCTGTATTGACATCTTCATCATAGAAAGCAGGAAATGATAAAATGATGATTAAACAGATTGCACAGGATTTGCACGGGTTATGGTGCAAATCCCCTTGTCACAGTGATTGATCTCATGAGCGGGAAACCTTTCTTAAATATTAGATTAAATGGAAACGGATATATTAGCTCTCATTTTGCTAAATGCCACCAGAATACATCTAGTATTTCATAATAATTTTTCATGACCATTGTCTCAAACACTGTAGGTTCCTTTGTGTGTCTGCTGTATTGACTGTACACCTGCTTTTAGGATTGCTTTCCACCTATCAACCAAATGAACATCAGCATCAACCAAATTAACATCAACCAATTTTACATTTATGCTCCACAACTGTACCATTGCAAACTGATATAGGATCAACTGTCAAGTAGTACACCGTTCAAACAATAGAGACAAATGGGACCACTGATGCCAATGCCTTAAATTGGCTGTGGAGTTCAGAAGTCAACATTCCTGTACAAACAAACGCATTCTCAAGGGATAGCTAATCCTTCTTGCTTGAAACAGCCTTTTCAGTAGCTTGGAAGCTGCAACCAACAAACAAGCAGAGGATGGAGCTTACAGCCCACTCTTGTTATATGTGTTGTAGTTAACAATACTCCTCTGGTCAAGACCAAACAGGGGTTTGATGTCAGAAGTCACAACCTTTATATTTAACTATGGTTTTCAAAGAGTGGGTGTCAGTGGGTATTGTATGTGTGTGGTAGGCTATCTGCCTGTCTGCAAAAATGCTCATCTCGTTGAACTGATGTCAACAAGAATGGACATAACATCTTGATAGTGTCTACTTGTGGAATTCACAGAATTTCACAGAGACAATGATGGACTGAGACAAACCTCAAAAATCAAACAATGTCTGCTTCATTCTGAAAATTTGATGCAACACTTTGGCACTAGTGTGTTTTTTTTTCATCTATGTAGAGACAATACTTAATACGATCACTTTGATATTAAGCTTTGGTCAAAAAATATAGAACATCTCCAGACATATTTTATAGTTTGTGAACAATACAGAATCATGTGTTCTCCCATTGACAATTATAGAATGTACAATGTATAGAATATACAGTGATTTATCTTGATATTTCCATAAATACACTAATGATCTGTTCCAGTAAAGTGATAATGAACAATTTGTCAAGCTATGCATTTTCCTATCACTTTTGCAAACCCAGCGTTCCATAACATGCAAAAGAAGTAAATATAGCTGTTCGGTCAGAGATAAGCCTGATGACAGGATGAATTCTCTAAGGCATTTCTCTTGTCCTCTTAGGGCAGCAGAAGGAGTCAGTGGCTACCTTCAGAGGTAATGAGTTCTTCAGCTACAACCTGTCCCAAACTCCCATTCAGAGTAGTTTGGACGAGATCACGCTGTCCTTCCGTACCCTGCAGAGGAATGGCCTACTGCTTCACACAGGGAAGTCAGCTGATTACGTCAACCTGTCACTGAGGAATGGAGCTCTGTGGCTGGTCATCAACCTGGGCTCTGGTGCTTTTGAAGCCCTGGTGGAACCTGCTAGCGGGAAGTTAAATGATGATGCCTGGCATGATGTGCGAGTGACACGAAACCTCCGTCAGGTATGTACGTGATATCAGTTTCATGAGAACTTTTGGGAAAATGTATACATTTCATGCATACATTTTGCTGTTAGCTGTCAGAAAGGATCCAAAGTTATTCATGCCAAAGAGAAATCCATTCTTTTATACTGTAATGTCATTGTGTACGAGTGATGCTAAGCAGACATTACTGGCAACGTTGGGTAGTGTTGTTGTGATGATAATGGGTAAATTAATAGGAGCATAATTACATTGTCACACTGAATTGGTTTTTCCTCTCTGAGCCAACTCAGTTAGCAATGCTGCCAGTGACGACTAGATGCCTGATATGTATCAGTCCAGCTATGTCGATGTAAAACAGATATCAAGTCTTCAACTTTGAGAAAATAAAGTGACACCTCTCAGTCATCTCATTTTGCATGTCGTATTTTGATTTTGGCTGCAGTGATTATTGGCAATAAATTCAAACATTTAAAATGTCAATTTCAATGCATTACTCACTTATTTTGACATATGCTTGTCTTACTTTCAAGGGAGCAAGGTCACTAAGTCCCCACTCTGTGGAATTAGGCACTCAAATACAAAACTCACACATACATATGTCAAACGCTGTCACATACAAAGTCAAACACAAGACTCTCACAACACACGTCAAACGCTGTCACATACACATGCGAAATGGTCTCATATATACACGTCAAATGTTCTCCTATACACATGTCAAAATACTCATACATAAACATGTCAAATTTGAGTAAAAACGGAAGCTGTGTGAGTGTAAATGAAAGATGTTTAAGTAGAAACCACTGACTTTACACACTATGAACGAACCCATTGGATTTCTGAAGGGCAAAAATGAATCCGTCAAGTGGGCGGAGAATGTCTTGTCATCTGGTCGTGACCTCAAGCTGTACCGAACTTGGGCTCTGCAGCAGGACAATGATCCAAATCACATCAGCACATCCACCTCCCAATGGCTGAAAAAAAAAAAACAACATGAAGACTTTGGAGTGGCCCAGTCTAAGTCCTGACTTCAATCCTACTGAGATGTGGCATGTCTTAATGGACAGTTCATGCTCAAAAACCTTACAATGTGGCTGAATTACAATAATTCTGATGAGTAGAGGATGAGTAGGCCAAAATTCATCCACAGCGCTGTAAAAGACTCCTCGCACGTTATCGCAAACGCTTGATTGCAGGTGTGGCTGCTCAGGGTGTCCCAATCACTTATTAGGTTTAGGGGGAAATCACTTTTTCACACAAGGTTTGGGATTTCTTTTCTCTTATTATTCCCCTCATTTAAAAACTGCATTTTGTGTTTACTTGTGTTATCTTTGACAAATATTTAAATTTGTTTGATGATCTGAAACATCAAACGAAACAATAAGAAAAGGGACCAACACTTTTTCACAAAACTTTAACTTCATTTCAGGATCTGGGCTAATGTTATGTCTTGATCAGTGTTTCTCAAATGTTTTCATACCAAGGACCACTTAACCCATAACACAAACACTCACAACCAACCTAATTCTGTCATTTTTTTGCCAATGATGTTGCTTTTTCTGGGCTATGAGTGAGGCAATGTCTGGAGAGTTTCAGTCTCATATCATAGTCCACACTGATTCAGCTGCGCTGCTTTGTTTTCAGGAAAACAAGTGTCTAAAATCCAACTTCACAGTTGTAGGTGGTGAGTCAAGTAACTCAGGATGCTGAGGTTAGATGTGGAGCCAAAAGTCAGCCAAACCTTTCTCTGGAAGTTGTCTTTAGTGCCCCATCATGGCATGGCAGAGTCACTAGCCGAGCCACCTCCTGGACTGCTAAGGGTCACTTAGACCTCCAGTCTTTGAGAAAGGCTGATTTAGAGGCAAGGCAACACTCCATGGATTGTGGCTATATTCGCTATGTTCACATTGTAGTTGAATGTGGTAAGGGTCTTGGTAGAGTCTCCCAGTAGAAAAAAACAGCTTCTCTTTCCTATAGTAAAATAAATTAAAAACAAATTGTGCAACTTTCTTCCAGCCTAAAGGTATGAACACAACACTGATGTATTAAATTTAGCAGTTACACACATTCTAATAAATATTCGGGTTCTAGCTTTTTGAGCCTTGCAAAATGATTACATTTTGAATGTAGAGAGCCATAACTAAACTAACACTGCATAATGTCTACGGGTCAGGCACGTGGTATGCGTTTCAATGTTGGATTTATTTGTCAAAGCAGGACTCATTTTGTATCTCATTATCACCAATATATTCTTAACCTGTCACACTAACCTGCATATATACTTGCATCCTCCTCCACATCTATTTCCTTACCTCAGCTTCCAGAAGAGCGGCAATCCAATGCTTACAACGTCACTTATGCTTTCAGGCTTGCATTTGATCCCTGTGTAAATTGCTTTTCCCGCAGATAAGTTTACCTCACTGACATGTAGATAGGAGGAACTGTAACTCCCAAGAGAGTGCTGGTGGAAACATTTTATTAGATCTGGTGGTGCTTTTCAGGCTAGAATTCCTCCTATTACTATCTCCCTCCCCATCTGCCTGTAAGTTTACTGTCATTGGCAAAATGGTTGGGTCTCATTTTCTCTCCCTCTCAGCCCTTGCTTGTGATGCATCCACCTATTTATTGACTTTCCCAGAGCACACCAATATGCATATATTATCTGTTGTTATTCCACCTAAACAGTATTATTAAGAGTAACAAAGTAGATAATTGAATAAATGGGCAGTTATAAATGTACTGTACATTAACCTTTAATAATTAGGATAAAAATGCACTGTCCAGAACTGCAGCCTGGATATTATTAAAATCAGCAATTTCCTTTCCTTTGAACATGTGTTTGTATCTCCTACCCATACTCTGTATACTCTATAGCTTTTCACTGTATAATGTTCAAACAAAGATACCGATGGCTTCCCAACGGCTCGATTGACCAAATCAACATCCGTCATTAGCAGCAAAAGCAGGAGAAGTAAAACCTTGTTTTGTAAACGTGACCCTGAACATACAGTCTCAATTCATTAAATTTTCTCCTATTCTCTTGCTTTCAATCACTGTGATATTCACAAAATAGACACGAGAGGTTAAAGAATGTTAACCCATTCTCACAATGTAATGTAAAGTTGTGAGCTTATAAAACCTACATTTTAAAATTTAACATTTTAAATGATAATATACAGAGTGTTACATGCAGATGAGGAGTTGAACAGGTGTATGGCTTGAGGCTGGAAAGATTTCCTGTAGCGTTCTTTGAGACAACAGAGTTGTCTGAGTCTCTTGGAGAAGGAGCTCTGTTGTCTGTCTATCATCTGGTGGAGAGGGTGGTCAGGGTTATCCATGATTGATAACAGTTTGTTAAGTGTCCTGCTCTCCACCACCACCTCAAACGTTTCCTGTGTGCAGTCAATGACAGAGCCAGCCTTCCTGATCAGTTTATTAAGTCTATTGGCGTCACTGGTTGCAACACTGTTCCCCCAGCAGACCACAGCAGAGAAAAGGCTGCTGACCACAACAGACTGGTAGAACATCTCCAGCATCTTACTGCACACGTTGAAGGATCTCAGTTTCCTCAGGAAGTAGAGTCTGCTGCAATCCTCCTTGTACACAGCTGTACTGTTGTACCTCCAGTTCAGTCTATTGTCGATGGTCACTCCCAGGTACTTGTACTCCTCCACCACCTCCGCATCCCTACTAAGGATGCTGAGGGGCTGAGGATCTGTTCCCTTCCTCCTGAAGTCAATCACCATCTCTTTGGTCTTGTCCACGTTAAGCAGCAGGTGATCCCTTCCAGCCCACTCAACAAATCTGTCCACCAGTCCTTTATACTCCTCCTCATCCCGTCCACCGCTTACACACCCCACAACCGCAGAGTCATCAGAAAATTTCTGGATGTGACATGACTCAGAGTTGTGCTAAAAGTCAGTTGTGTATAAGGTAAACAGGGGCTCCCACGCCACAGGGGGGCATCGATGGTCTAATCCAGAGGGCTCACTGCAGTAGGGGGAGTAGGAGACTGGTGTGGGATCGTTGGAGGCAGTGGGGAGGTGTGTGGGGGTAGAGGAGACAGGAATCCAAGAGCTAAACCTGTTGAAGAACGTGTTAAGCTCATTCGCACGCTCTAATAAATGACTAATCTGAGTTGAATGCTGTCAATAATTAGAAAAAACACATTTAAATTGTCTACACTTAAGCTGCAGAGGCTGTTTGCTTCCTCACAGGATCTTTTACAAACTACTGGCCTGTCTTTGACAAGGCATTGTATTCCACCCCACTCAAGTCCTGTGCCAACAAAATGACAGTGAATGCCCCGAGATGTCAGAACAATTAACTAAATCCTTGAACATGCAGACCTGCTACCCTGCTGTAACTGTCATTTTGACCTTAAATGCAATTTATCAAAGGCAGTGTTATTTACGAGAGATTAATAGCTTTTCACACACACACACACACACACACACACACACACACACACACACACACACACACAAAGAACAGGTAATTGTTTTCAGTTATTACTCCTAAGAGGGAGCTGTTACATTTGTTCAGGAATACATATTAACTGTAGGCTCATTGTCATGGCAACAAGCATATCATTTTTACCTCTACAGCCCCATTCAGCCATTTATTTCCTCTTCTGTGTACTGATGACATTGATACTAGAGTAATCTTGTTTTTCCTCTGTCAATATACCAATAATGTACTGTAGCTGGCCATCTTTAATCTTAAATAATTGAGTACACTGTGACATTCATTCTGCTTTGGTGCCAGAATATCAGGAATATTTATAGTATATTGAATCCTTCTAATATATCAGAAACAGGTATCAGATGAGATTAGTGAACCCTTCAAAGCTGTCCTTGTAATTGCCTTCAAGCTGAACAAGGCAACCTCAACTAGAATCAAGATATGCATGAAATAATTATGCCAGTTATTTCTATTTAGCTTGAAATGTCCCAGTGTTCGGAAATTTATTTGCCTCACACTCCTCTCACATTTGTTGTTTTAGGTAACAATCTTGGTGGATGGGATTCTCACCACCACGGGCTATACTCAGGAGGACTACACCATGCTGGGCTCTGATGATCTCTTCTACATAGGAGGCAGCCTCAACACAGCTGACCTGCCAGGCTCCCCAGTCAGTAACAACTTCATGGGTTGTCTGAAAGATGTGAGTACAGCTTGACCTCAGTCTCAGCAGGGTGCTGGAAATATTACCAAACCGTCCTTGTATAGCAATACTCTTTCCTATAGTATATGAAGAGCATGATTGGCATCTAAAAAAACACCTCTCACATTTTTCATTGATTCTGTTGTTGTCGGGTGTTTAAAGGAGAAGCCCTTTAGCTGAGAGTCTGTGCCGTGCAAAGCATATGCATTAAAATATACCTGTGGAAATCCCTTTGGGAATGTAGCACTAATACACATAAGAAACAGATGCACCTCGTGTTCATTCTTGAAACACTGTCTGAGCCCAGTTTTCATCACGGTATCCACATTTTTTGAAGCGTTTTAACTCTGGCTAGCACCTGTCACAATGATTATCTTAAGCAAGCAAGTTAAGACCTTCAACTTAGCATTAGAGATTGCACAGACCAAGCAGTGAATTATGGGTTAATGCCCAATTTCACCCTGGTCTCACAAATTTTTAATGGGCTGAGCAATGTTATAAAAAGCAAATGATGTGCAATGGGCATTAAAAGCAAGAGAAATGCCTTACGTTTCCCAGAATATACTAGGCGGAGAAATGATTAAACAGGCAGTAGTTTGATATTTAAGTGGCCTAGACAACAGGGTGGCAGATTTTCTTGGGGTCAGTACCCAACTCATAATGTTGATTTTACTGCTGTCTGAGACATTTACGTCACAGAATATAAGACCATTTATTCTGTAACTGCTTCTAAACTATTTTTAAGCCCCATGTCTGATTTGCTCTGATGTCCAACTTCAGCAGGGAGTATAATGCACCAAGGACAGAACAGACATGTCCCTCAAATATGGAATACAGAAAAAAAGTATTTTTTATCCCACTGATACAGGATTATCTTATGTCATTTAATCTATCTTATCCTATTTTGCCACGCCACGCCACAGCACGCCACGCCACGCCACGCCTCCCCTTAGACAGAGTAAAATAAACCTGACTAAGCTGGTAACAGCAGCAACAGGTGGAAGGAATTATATTGGATGTCAAAATTTGGCAGTTTGTAAAGGCCATAATGGTACAAGTTGTTTAGTTATTGTTGAGGCTACAGGATGTCCTTTGCTTAGGTGCTATGTGAGAATGAACATGAACAGATATTTCAAATGTTCATGAGCATTAGTCCACTTTACCACTATCCCTGGTTGGTCGGATAAATGTAATTAAAATCATCATCCACCCTAAATTCCTCTACTTGTTTCAACACATTCTTACACTTTTTACAATTTTTAGATGAATTAGATAGATTAGACAAAATATTCAAATGTTTGTGGAGCAATAAACCTGGAAATTGATTTTATAGTCTTGTAAGAGTGATGGTGGATTTGCACTCTCTAATTTCAGACAGTTCTTTCGGCAGCTAATGTGCAATACTGGTACTACCATACTGGTTGGGTGACTAGAGTTTGTCCTCACTTGCCTAGGTGCACATTAAAAAAGTAGGTTCACCCTACTCCCAACTTCCCTTCCCTCTGTCACTTCTTGATGAAAATGTGTTATAATAACAAACTGCGCACAGATTAGAAGAGACTTCGGACTAGAGGGGCCATTAAAGGGATGTTCAAAAACCACGCTTTTAAATCCTCAAAACTTGACCCTGTGTTCAAAAACTTAGGAATTTTGTTAAAAAATTCTTCCCTAATCTTCCCCCTGAAACTCAGTAGGGCCTAATACAAATTACTGCATCTCTATTTTGTATCACTATTATTTAAACTAACAGACCAGCAATGGGTTACTGTCTTAGACTTAGTTCACTCTTCTGATAAACAGCATAGTAACTCAAATCAAAGCTTTTCATAAAATTTATTTTACAAATGCAATACTAGCCAGAATCTATACTTCTGTTGCTTATGCTTGTACTAGATGTGAGAGATGTCCCCTGCTTCACTGAAAAAAAGAAAATTGGTGGACTAACTTAAAAAAAATTACTTCAATTGGTAACACACAATTTGTTTTTCAACTTTAGTTTGCAAGTTAGATTGACACAACTGATTTGAAGTCAGATACAGTTAATAATTTGAGTGCTTTGAAACCAACGGTTTATGGCAACAGTTTAAGGCACATCCACTTAGAAGTTTAGAACAACCTAATAGCATCGTTTCAGGAAAGGTAGTTTTTTTAGTCATTGGGTGAGGTTCACCCTGGACAGGTCGCGAGTCCATCGCATGGCTAACAGACAAAACAATCATTCACACTAACAGTCAATTTAGAATCACAACATGTGTTTGGAGGTGGGAGGAAACCGGAGTACCGAGTACTCAGATGCAGGAAAAACACGCAAGTGCCATCCAGAAAGAAAGGATGGACTTGAACCTATTGGGAAGCATCGGTGCTAACCATAGAGCCACTGTGCTGCACTGTACAAAGGTCCAAAAGATCAATGTACATGCTCCATGTGCTTCTATAACATGGCACATTGCCATTTCTTGGCCCAAAGAAGCAATCGTAGTGTGTGTGAACTGTGTTTGAAGATAATGTTCAGTGTGTTCATCTCATGAGGGAGAAACCCCTTTAAACCAAATAAACTGATTTATTTACGACTTTCAGGATAAGAGAGGACAACTAGGAAAAAGACATTCGGCCAAAAGCAGCCAAATGTGTTCTGAAAAAAAAATCTGAAAAAACGTCATGACATCAGACACACAAAAATGAAACCTAAAAAAACTTAACTCACACATTTTGACTTGAATAAGAATAGTAGGTTAAGCGAACAAAGTGTAATTTCAAGTTGATGTAAACCACAAAAGTACACTGCCACAACTGAGTGAGACTGAGAATGCAAAACATTACATTACTTCAACTACTACACAAATATACTCTGTTTGCAGATGTCCACATAATTTAGGTACATAGTGTCGAAAAATGTATTCAACTGTATGATCATTTATGTGGTTGTGATTTGTGGTGCTGCTAAATGAAAGGTTTTAGCATAGCCCAAATTGGGGTCATCAAAATATAAGGAACATGTGTTCGTACACACACACAACACAACTCAATTCAACAGTACTACAAACCACAGTCACAGACTAAAAACTGTTGAGTGAACAGCTTTCTCAGTTATTTTAAACAGATGCTGACAATCATAACCTTTGTGTAGCAAAGACTTAGATTTGGCATTTGCTATGTTAGCTGCAGTGTTTGTTATATCTTATACATAACATAAAGATTATAAAATACTCAAACATTCACTGATTTCGGAAATGTCTTCTTCAAAACTTTATTAAAAAATTTCTTCGGCCGTTGTTCAGTCTGGTATAAATAGCCAGTCCAGTGTGGCTTCAGAGTGCTGCGTTGCTGTACTCTACCGTTTATAGCTGAACAGTTGCCAAGGCAATGCTACCCCTGTCTGCCTGTGTCCCATCTCTCAGAAGAGATCAAGTCACGAAAGAATGGCAAATGGTCTTGCGTTTATTTAGCGCTTTTCTACCTATTGGTACTCAAATTGCTTTTACAGTCACAGACACGTCCACCCATTCACCCACACAAGCACACACACATTCACACTTGTGCTTTTGGCACACAACTGGGGGTTCAGTGTCTTGCTCAAGGACACTTCAGCATGTGGCTCATTTTCTCTACCTACTGAGCCACAGCCTCTCCAAAAGAAATATATCAGTTTGTGGAAATGGGTTTCGTCTCCTTTAAATCAGTTGTCGACATAGTTATAATGCAGCCAGCAAGCACTGAAAAGAAAATGATATATCATTTATGGACATGGTTCCATGTAAGCTACTTGGCTGCCGATTTTCATTTTTAAATTAAAAAAGAAAAATTGAGAGACTTCTCCCTGTGTCCGCATGAGTTTTCTCCGGGTTCTCCAGCTTCCTCCTTCAAAATTAAGTCCCAAGTGGATGGAGCCTGCGGGCCCCATGTTGGATGTGCTTTACTCCACCCACACTTGGATATTCCAAATATGGACAGGAAGGTTGTGTTGGGGCAGAGCTAAAGGAGCCTGGACATTGAGACCGGCTCACCCAACTCCCTGCTGCCTGTTAGCTCAGGCTACCACTTGTCACTCAAAGTGGGAATGCCCTTAAGAATTTTAAACCTATATAAAAAAATAAAGCATGTATTAAACATGTTTAACATTACTGTAAAGTTGGGCCGCCAATCCCTAGGCTTTTTGCAGGCGGCAACCTCCAGGTCTGAGCAATGAAGGCAATGCAAAAGTGCAAAAAACTGCTGTTCATCAAGTGGCTGCTTGAGGCTGGTTGCAAAAGGGAACAAATCCCCACAGACCCACAGAGCAGAAACACCAGAAGCACCACACATAGGCCCGAGATATGTACTACAGCCTTTCTACAACTAGATGCAATATTTCATGGATCAGCATTAACAGAGAAATTCTCCAAACGAGGAACACGTTTTTGTACATGTGAACATGGCCTAAATGGGGCCTGTGACTGCATAAATAGTCATAAAAGGACTGGTAATAGAGCTGATCAAATAGGAGCATCCTGCCAGGAAATCTTGCTTGCCAGATTCAGAAGTGTATTAGTTAAGGACAGTTCTGTTGAGTTTGGTGATCAGTTAAGAACTAAGCAATGTGGTAAATGGAAGGAGTTCACGCATATGAATTCATCTTAATACACGTAGGAAAGAACAGTGAACAAATATCTATTGTGTAAGTAGTGCATCTATATAGGGAGCGGTATTTCTCTTATGTTGCTGAATGCAGAGGGTTTGGGGAATGATTAATCACTCCAGACTTTACATGATAATAGATGTGGATGCTACTGGATACAGGTCATCGGGTTCATCGTATGCAGGGAAAATAATGGCAACTTTGAGATGGATGTCACAGCTACACAACTTGCAGGGGGAAACAAATCTGTCTTTGAAGATAGTTTATTGGTCTGCCGTGTGTGTGGCCACAGGATATCCCACACAGCATCATTAGGTCTCTGTACTTTAACGCTTCAAAGATTGTTCTCAGTTTGGTTATGAATAATGTGTTAATACAACTGTTAGGACAAGAGAAGGTCTGCTGTTAATCCTCACTACTTGGGCATAAAAGACACAGGGACTTTATCAGTTGAAATGGGAGCAGCTTTATCTTGTGTTTTGGGATACTCTGCAATCAACAGAAGTGGTCCTTGGCATGGGGACGGCAAGAGCAACACAAGGGAGAAAAAAGAAAAACTTAGCGTCCCAGCCAGGGCCTGCCCCTAGCGTCATTTGGGCCGCCCTGGATGGACAAACGAGGGAGAGGTAAGACCTGTCTGTCACCGGGCGACCAATCCTACCCACCATCACTCAGTTGACTAACCTAGGGGGCCGAACAAAGGAAAAAGAAAATAATAACAAAAGAAAACACATATTTTTTTGTTGTTTTAATGAAAATCCGTGTGTGCTGTTGCTGGGTACCATGGTAATGGATGGTAATCTCACCCAAGCTAGAACCGCCGCCAATACATGTCACATACAACAAGGTTCCAAACTGGTGAAATAGGATTCCACTTCCTGTATTGTTCTTTGACTTATATAATAGCCAAGTCGAGGTCACAGTGCCTTTTTGTAACATAGTTGTGGTGTTGTTATCATTGTGAGCCGCTTGAGCTTGAGCCGTGCCCTCTTTGTATGGGTGGCTTATCTTGATTGACTGTCCTTCCATTTAAATATTGCCTGTTACACTAATTTCTTAATGGTCAGTTTCACCATCTGATATCTCTGCTTAATTAGTCACACCCAGCAGTGTGAAGTGTGACACTGGCTCAATTTGCCTCCCAGCTCGGCCGTTAGTCCTCCGTTCAGTGTGGTGTGTCCCCTCTGGTGGTTACCGGCTGCAGAAAGACGTGGCAGATAAGAGTGGGCTTGGGATGACTTACAACTGATATAAAAAGGATATAAAAAGGATTTTTGTCTCTTGCTGTGCATATTGATGAACTTAGAATGAAAATAATGCAACACAAAGACGCCTACACAATCACTTTGCAAAAGTGTGCTCTCACTATCAGCTTTGTATTCTATATATTGTATAACAGTATAATATCTTGGTTGTTTTCATACCTTGCTGTGATCAATATAAAATAACAAATCCATAGTGAGACATTCAACCAAAGGCAAATGGAGGTTCAGGGAAAAATGAGATTCTGCACTGCCAAATGTCCATGTTTACTGTGTGTTGCTCTTCTAAAGCATCTTCTAAAGTCAACTTCTGCCTCACCCACCATCTCAGCCTGGACTTGATCTTTTTCTTACTACCACGGCATAAACTCACAAAATTGTTTCTCATTTGTATAATGGCAATGATTGTATATCTGAATTTAAGATCATTATTTCAGAACTGCTGTGCATTCTTAACGGAGTCAGCTTAAGTCTAAAATACCTTCTTGTTTTCTCATGAAAGTTGTTAGGGTTTTTCATTTTTGTTACAAAACACATGCAGATTAAAAAGCAAGATCTTATTGTGGCATAAAAGAATGCCCGGTCTCACAAATAATTTAAAGCAGTCAACTTTAAAAAAACAGTAAAAGACAAAAAAAAAAGAAAAAAAAATCATATTCAGCTCGACATGGTTCCTCCGTCTCTGCATAAATACACAGCATGAGACACAGGCAATCTCAGCTAAGCTGTGGTTAATATTTCTAGGTTTCATTAATACATCAAGAGCTTCTGCATCTATTTAATGAAAGGTGTCAGTTTATTTGACGCAGCTCTTGAATTGAAATCACAGTAAAATTGCCAGGGCCTTTTCTATATGAGCTTTGGATGATTCAACATGCTGTCTGCTACATGCCCATGTGAATGTCGGCTTGTTGTATTGATTCTAGTATTTACTGATGACTAATGTTGAACCTTTCCACCAAATGTATTGCCTTCTCCAGCTGTCATCTCACCACGACATCTTTCTCATTTATTAGGTGGTCTACAAGAATAATGAGTTTAGATTGGAGCTGTCACAGCTGGCTGAACAGCAAGACCCTAAGATCAGTATCCATGGTGACTTGATATTCAGCTGTGAGAATGTGGAAGCCCTGGAGCCGGTCACCTTCGACACGCCATCTGCGTATTTGACATTGCCCAGGTGGAATACAAAGAAGACGGGCGCCATATCTTTTGACTTCCGCACCACAGAGCCCAGTGGCCTGCTGCTGTTCAGCCATGGCAGTTTGCATGGCATGCAACCTGATAGGAAGCCCCGGGCGGATTTCTTTGCCATAGAGCTGCTGGATGGATTTCTTTACCTGGTCATGGATATGGGCTCTGGCAGCATCAAGATCAAAGCCAGTAACAAGCGGCTGGATGATGGCGAGTGGTGCCACGTGGATTTCCAGAGGAAAGGACGCAATGGTAAGATCAATTTGTGTGTTCGTGAAGGCAAGGGTTGCCTTCTGTCTGCTTCGCTTCTGTTATCGTGCTTCTCCAGTTGTAGCTGTGTGATATAAAGGATCCCAAGCTGTGAAATCACCATATGCCAGCATTGATAAAGTCACATCAGGGTGCTTCTTATTCACTGCAGTGAAACATTCATGCATATTAGGTTTTAATTTGAATGATATGTTTGGATGATATAATCTATATTTACCATTTTGACACCTGCTCCAACCTATTTTAATAGTGGCCAGTTATCCAACTCCAACTAGGAAATGTCTGTCCTTTTTTAGTAGCCGTTAGTAGCCATCACAACTTTCCTCTCTTCTTAAGCAGAGTAGTTTGACAATGCAGATTTACTACACACAGTTTTATTAATTAAATCAATTCTTGACTGCCAGTGTCTTTCTAAAACAAGCAGACCAGGACCCACTTATACAATCATGCATTTTGTTGCTTGCTTCTTACTTACACAGTACAACCCACACACACCTGTCTTTTTTTCAGCAAACAAAAATATTGTATACAGGTTGACTCAACATTAATGCCGCCCCACAGGCTTCCTCTCTGTCAACAGCCAGAGCATCCCCTTTTCTGCTAATGAAGGTAGTGAGATCCTTGACCTAGATAGCAACATGTATCTTGGAGGTTTACCTGAGGATCGGCAAGCCCTCATGCTTCCCCCAGAGGTGTGGACAGCCTCCCTCGGCCTCGGCTACGTGGGCTGTGTGAGGGACCTTTTCATTGACGGACAGAGCCGGAATCTATGGAGGCTGGCAGAGGTTCAAAGCGCCACAGGTATCAGCAGCTTCTGCACCAGAGAGACTCATGTCAGGTGTGCCAGAGACACATGCTTCAATGGTGGATACTGCAGGGAGGGCTGGAACCGCCACATTTGTGACTGCAACAGCACTGGCTACATAGGCCCAAACTGTAACAAAGGTAAGAGCTTCTGAGAAGAACAGTAGAGGATGAGGAGGATGAGTGATAATACAAATTCTGCTGGAAAGCTTTTATCATACTTCAGCTGGTACTTTATTTATTAACTGAGGTGTGCAGCGGTGAGAGAGTACCTGCCAAACAGAATGATTGTAGATACAGAGAGAACTTATTATCGGGACTTGGTTCTGCAAAACAATTATACTTCAGTGTGCAATTGCTGTATGTTCATAACATACTGTGTCATTAATATTCAAATGATACCCATACTCTTAACTCTAAATGACCCTTTATGTCAGGTGACAATGACAGGATCATGGAAAATTATGTTTTTTCGTTTAATCCATTCAAAAGTGAATTGCTAGTGTTATCCTACAGAAGAGTGATTCATTAATAGATTTTCAGTGGTTGTCAGTATTAGAAATGCAGTGGTGCTTTCTGGTGATTCTTCCTGAATACCCCAGCCTGAATCACTCTGCATTTACCATGCAGATGGTTTTCTCTCCAAGAGTCCAAATTACCCAGCTCCATTGGCAGCTAATAGTATGAGGGATGTCTCTCTTGTATTGCACTGTAGTGGGTATAAATACATTGGAAATGTGATTGCTGCTGCAATTTCTTCACAGCCTTTGTATGCTCCAGGCTTTTCTGCCATCTGGTGTGACTGATGAAAACTGCAATCTAAAATTATATCATGCAGCACTCAAGATGACCTCAAACAGAATTTGGGTTTCATACAGTTTTTCTAGCGTAGTGATTCCAGCTATTATCAATGTCTGATAATGCTCTCTATTACTCAATAAACAGAGGCCACCATGGTGAGCTATGATGGCAGCATGTATCTGAAGGTGCTGCTGCCAAGGACGCTCCACACAGAGGCAGAGGATGTGTCCCTGCGTTTTATGTCCCAGAGGGCCTTTGGGCTGCTGATGGCCACCACCTCTCAGCAGTCAGCGGACACCCTCCGTTTGGAGCTGGATGGCGGCAGAGTGAAACTCACTGTGAACCTGGGTAATGCTGCTACAGAAAATATGAGCACTCTGACCTTTAAGGACGTGTCACTTTGGAAGTTATTTCAATATATTTCTGTTGTCTGAGGCTCTCCCATACCCATCTTCATACAAAATAACTACAGTTGCCTAAAAAATAGCACTCTCCCCTGCTTCTGTTCTGCATATGGCTTAGTAATATTCCCAATTATTTCTTACCATCAGTAATCCACCATACTTTTAGTATATTTAACTTTACTAATTTATTTTGGAAAAAAAATTATCTTAATAAATGGTATGTGGGTATAATTCTTTGGCATTTTCTCTTACTGTATGAAAAAGTAGCCAGCAATACAGTAAACACAGAGAGGCAGACTATGAATGGAGTAAAGACCGAACCCTGGACTTATGTGGTCAACACACTCCAAAATGTGTGCATGCACCAATAAGCATAATCTCTGGCTATGTTATGGATTAAACATAAACAACAGTTAAGTGAAAAATACTAAAAATCCTGTAACTTGATCTAAGATTAATCTTTAAATCCAAAAGCCATTGAAAAGTAAGGGGTTTAGTGCATTTTTAAGCAACTTTATATGTGTGTGTGTCTATTCTGCCTTACCTTTCTCTCTTTGTCTTTCTCTCATTCTTTCAGTTCATCTTGTGGTTGGGTCCCACCTGACCTCCTTGGCTCTTTCAGCCCTTCAATGACTTGTCTGCAGTTCAAGGAGAAGGCAGTCAGAGACCCGATCCATCGTTACACTGAAATATCACCCCTTAAACTGCTTTCACCATAGATATGACCATCTTAGTTCCTGCCTCTCATATTTGCGTCAGCAATGGACACGCACATACATGCAGAAGCATGCACACACCTGCAGCAAAAAATCACCTTGGTCTCTGGCTGCCTGTATCCACTGCTCTGTGATGGTTGACAGCTAGAGAGCACTCCTCAGCCACCAGACTTATACCAATATATTTATGTGCAGCCAGACAAATTGGTTTAAATCTTCAGAACATGCAAACAAGTGGGTGAGTCCACTATGAGGCCAAACATTTGAATAATTGAGATGAATTTAGAAGATACTTGCTACTGTAGGCAAAGCCTGTATTTGTGCTGTCATCACAGTTTTTTATGGTGTAAGTGTTGCTGTGGCTGCAGGTTGTGCAAATCACCACTTTTCCTTTGTATTTAAACTATATTTATATACTTATCAGTCCTGCAATGAAAACAGGAGATTAAAAAAAAAAAAGTTCAAAAAAAAAAAAGAGCTTGAGCTGAAAACAGATCAAGGTTTGGATTTTGAGTAGAGGTGCATCAAGCTATGAACTGTGACTTGTTCAATAGTATTTGTTTAAATTAGTCACATTAACATGGATGCATAAAGAATATGCTTAGCACAACCCTGCAAAATTACACACTTATAGGTTCTTATATACAGTTTCTATGATCTCAAGAAACTGAGATGACTCACTGCGTTCTTTGCGTTTTGTTTTCCTTGAATAGTGTTTCACATGTAAAAATTTCTTTAATTACCTCCATGTGAAGCGTTCACATCTAGCACATGTTCCATTTTTCATCATCAGCTTAAAACACGTTTCTTCATTTTTTTCTTCACTTTTCAAATTACCCAAAAGCACATTCAGCTGATTCTGAATGTAATGAGACAAGTACCAGCCTAAATATAAGGCTGGTGAACCTCTACTCTTATGGTGAATAAAATTCGTATTGATCCTAACTTTGAACTAGTTTCAGCAGAGCCAGACACACGCTGAGATTTTCTTTGACTCAAAGTACTTTTCTATCTAATGTTACGTATGCTACAAGGGTGAAAGTGGCGGTTTAGACTCTCAAGGCTGTCCCCGGATGGTGGGCTCTGAAAAGCACTGAAGTGTCTGCAGAATGTACCTTGAAGGATGTGAAATATTCTCCTCTTCTGTGACGTTTTTTTTTCTTTTAATCTCACCATCTCACTCTCTCTCTCACCAGATTGTATCAGGATAGACTGTAATCTCAGTAAGTGTCTCCTATGATTATTTACTGTTACCATGATTGAGAGAACATGCACTGTGGTATATTCAAATTACTTTCTTCCCTTATGAAACAGGACATAATTCATTTATTCTGCACCAAACTTGTTTGCTGTTGTTGTTATCTCTCTCACAAGATAAGAAGATAAGAATGAGACTTCAGTGTGCCAAGCAGCAACTGTTGAATATAACTGGATTGGTTTGTGCTCTCATAAAATCCAACAATTTAAATTACACAATTCATTGTTGTTTTCAATGAAAGGGTGTTTTAATCAAATGTAGCTAAATCTGACAAACAGCAGTGGGCTGTTGTGCAGCCAATGAGTCTGTCATTCATGTTTCTATGACTAATTTGCACGTATAGTTGATAATTGTGTACAGCTGCATTGGTCTGTGGTAAAAAAAAAAGCAGTTCTTAGTCCCACTTTAGAGAAAGAAAGAAAAAATGTTACTGGGTAATCACATGGCAGTGACAGAAAAGAGATTAACTGAAAGGCCAGCTTGAGATCAATAGAACATGAGATACGCTACCAAATATAACAATTCTTCCCATTTTAGGAGCGGAACTGTGGTGGGTTATATTTGGCTTAAGTAAGTCCAATCATCAAATGCCAAATTCCATCAAAAATAATCTCATTATTGTTGAAGGAGGATATTGTCCTCTCCTTCACCCTAGGATCTTTATACTTTTTGGAAACGGTAGTCCAGCTATGGACGAATCATGCGACAATTCATCGCGTTTAGGTTATTTATTTTGTATACAGAGAATAGGTATTGAATCAGTGCTGAGACCTTCAGTCTAACTACCTTAAGGGTAGGAGAGGGACAAAAGCCCTGATTCTACTATTTCCACATCTTTCATACTGTCTTGACCCCACCCATGCAAGAGGGAGTGCTTCCTTAAAAGTGGATCAGTGTTTCTATGTGTAACCGAAGGCCCGCCATATCTGGTTTAAAGGAATGTGACATTTTGAGTGTATGTTTACTATCTAAGTGTGCAAAGCTGTAGCAAAGCCAGAACAACTCCTTATATGGAAGGAACACACTTGGAAGACTTGAACACACTGTGTTATACAAGCTGAGAACTAAGAGAATGAGAGAAGAGGAAATATACACTTCAAGATAACCAAAATTGTAACATTACAGTGTTCATATCTGACCATACTGGTCATTTTAATAGGATTTTGAAAGAGGTATCCTTAACCAAAAGAATAAATATATTATATCTAAACACAGAAAAATATAAATGTGTAAAGAAACTTAGTAGAAACACTCATCCTCAAAAACATGATTATTGTTATTCAGCTGAATTAAAGGACATTATTCATCAAATATATCATATGTTTAATCATTCTTCTAATTAAAAGGCAGATGAATACCAGAAGAATATCTTTATCTCGATTAACACAATTAATTTTTGTATTTTCAAGTAACATGGAGTGGTACTTTAGGTCCCAGCGCACGACTGGAATTTATGATGCAGATTGTTTCTCTCATTTATAGTGAGAGGTAGGTTTTTTAAGTTTTGGTTCAGACTACAGCAATGTGCAAAACAAAAAGCTATTGCCAGTGGAAAGGTGACCAGCTCTCTGATTTAGATCATTCCATACAAAGGAGGCTTATCAATGCCTATAAAAGTTATCACTACAATTGAGTGCTGGCTGAAAGCTTGTTTCCACCCCTCATGTGCATATAATTCCTGCATACTCCAAAATAAAACATTTAAATGGCCTCATCTAATTTGTCAAGTGAATTAATTAATTAATTAATCAATTGTCCATCATATTAAAGATACTGCAATGTCTTTATCTGGTCTCCATGAACATGGCTAATTTAAAATATGGCTGAAGTATCATTTTATGTACCAGCAGATGGCATTGCACCATCACAGACTGCCCACAGACAATATGTACAGTATTTGTACGCAAATATGCAAAATTAAGTTACTCTGATGCAAGGACTGTCCTACATCAGTGTCCTCTAAAACACTTTACCCTGTGAATGATAATAGTGGTGTTTATAAATGATAATAGAAAATAGAGCCAAATTATAATCTGCAAAGATGATTAAATGATTCCTGCAGAATCATATGGCTTCCATAGTCTCATAGTGAATTTTAAATGTGACTATTTTAAGGGATTACCGTACAAGCTGCTTATAGGGGCAAAACTGAAACATCTCATATGAAGCATCTTACAAGCCTATTTCTGAAGGAATGAGAGAGACAGCCCATGTGCAGCAGCTGCTTGGATGCTGTCCACAACTGGATGCACAGTAGGAGGGTAATAGTGGTAGGAATAAATGTTGCTGCAGTGATCCTGATTAATTATCTAGGGTACACGGCAAACTTCTGAAACAAGACATCAGTTATTCAAAATTGTAGAATTACCATAACATGCTTCGATTAACACACGGATCCTCTGTTTGAAAGTCTCAGCTCACACGTAGACCTGTATAACCGCACCAGGCCTTTGTTTGAAACTATTAATCAAATTTAACTGAGGATCAACAAAATACACCCTTTACATGTGCACCTTGCCCCCAAGCTTTGAAGCAAAGGTAGTTTGAAACAAGGCAATGTTTAAATGGGTGTACAATCAGAGAAATACACATTGCATTCCACAATTTTAATCACTTCTACAGATCCACCAGTTTACTGCAACTTTATCTATAAAACTATTCGCTAAAAGTTTGCTAAAGGACGACCCTGAACACTAATTTGGCAGTGCTGATATAAATCAGGCATAACATTATGACATTAAGATACTTGAGGAGTTAGGGATCTAGTGAATCTGGAGTCCAGTTCATCACCTTGTTATTCACGTTTTTTGAATTCCTAAACTTCCTAAACTGTTTTTATGTGTGTCAGGCTGCATCCTACTGGGGATGGTGCTACCATTAGGGGGTGTCATTGTTATGGGGTGAGAGTACCTGTCCTAGTTTAGGTGGGTGGTACATGTCTAAGTAACATGCACATGAATACCAGGTCCAGACGTATATTTATTACTCCTGTCAGAGGTTTTAATGTTATGCCTGAGCAGTGCATATATACATACTGTACATACTACAAATGCATTCTGGAGCCAAGAACCTCAAGTAGAATCAAGAGGTTTTCAGATAGCTGGTAAGCTTCTTTGTAATTCCACATCCCTAGATTATATTCATTTTCAATCTTCACCCCCAACCACTGCTGACTCAAGTAGCAGCACATCTCTCTGTTGCAACAAATGGCTTTATGTATGTGCACAATGCAGTTTTAATCCCATACCATTCCAGTTCCAATATAAATGCTTCTTTTGTTCATAGCAACTAATGTATAAACAGATAATGACTTATGAAGTGAATGTATAATTAGTTTGTTCCTTCCATATATGTTTAGCATATAATTTGCTAAAAATGTATTCTCAAACCTTCTCTGCTAAATACTTAATCATATGCATGTTTAAACCAGTATTCTTCATGTTTCTCCATACCAACAAGATGAGGGCCTGCATACAGCAAAATATGCTAATACTGTACTGCATCACTAATGTTAACAGGCTTTGATGTGTCTCATCAGTAGACCCCCTTTAATGTACAGTATATCATATAGTAACCATATAACAAAATGTTATTCTTCATTTTCCTTTCAGTTTCTATTTTGGTATTTGTACATTTCTGTTTTTATTTATGTGGTAAACATTTCTGTTTCCTTTTGGACATGATTCCGCCAAGTGTTTTTGTTTTCTTCATTATCTAAGTAAATCCTTTAAATATAGAGGGAGCAGGATTTGATGTGATTGATCTGTCTGGTGCATATCGTCAATATTCTGCAGGTGGATGGCGGTATTATGCAGTGTGCTGTCAAGAACTTGATATGCAGACGTGGACAAAGTCCCCACTTGCAGTTTTATTTCCCAGAGGATGAACCAATGTTCGAAAACCAGTTGATGTTTTCCATTTTTTGCCCTCTGTATGTCCCTAGTAATTCCCCTGCACCCTGAGCTCAATTAGACAGACAAACCCCTAAAGGCGCAGTCAGCTTAGGCATGGCCAATTAGTTTCCCAAGCGATGTCAGAACTCCTTTGAACTGCTGTGTTGGCCTGTTGCATAGGCACTGATTCAGGATGACGGTGCTGTGGTGGCAGGCTTCTGCATCGTGACCTATTTTAAAACCAGTTAAAAAAAAGGCAGATGATAGTGCAGAAATGATGAAACTTAGAACTATTTGTCTGAGCCAAGCATCTTAGTAGTAGTCTTAGTTGCGATTTGTTGGTTTAGTTTTTAATTTCACTGTGCATAAAGTAAATGCAATTATTGTAGGCGAATATTGCCCACAAGTCAGTTTTTGTGAATAAGATGATAAGTTAATAAACGTATGCACCCTGAGAGTGCTTCTCATATTGAGAGCTTGGTGAGGACAGACTGTACAGTGAGCTCATGTCATATGATTATCAGCACTTGATGCTTTCCTCCTCTCAGGCAAGGGACCAGAGGTGCTCCTGGTAGGCGAGAAGCTGAATGACAATGAGTGGCACGCAGTGAAGGTGGTGCGGCGTGGGAAGAACTTGCAGCTGTCTGTAGACAATGTAACTGTGGAAGGTAGGGATAAATGAACTGTTGTAACAAAGGTGCAGACACAGAGACATATTTGCAGATTAAGCAGAATGTTTTGTTCCTCAGGCCACATGACTGGTGCCCACACACGCCTCGAGTTCAACAACATCGAGACAGGGATCATGACAGAGCGTAGATTTATCTCTGTGATGCCTTCCAATTTCATCGGCCATCTGCAGGGTCTGTCCTTCAACAGCATGCTCTATCTGGACCAGTGCAAGAATGGAGACATCTCCTACTGCGAGCTTAATGCCCGATTTGGCATGAGGAACATTGTTGCCAATCCTGTAACTTTCCTAACTCAAGCCAGCTACTTGGCCTTCTCCACTTTGCAGGCCTATGCTTCTATGCACCTTTTCTTCCAGTTCAAGACTACTAGTCCAGACGGCCTGATACTTTACAACTCTGGAGATGGTAGTGACTTCATTGTAGTGGAGCTGGTCAAAGGGTAAGTGGTCTGCTTTATCTTCATGCAAAACTGTGCTGACTGAAGATAAAAGGGGTTATTTGGCAGAAGACCAAACTATTTGTATACTGTATATCTGTACGTGTGTAGTATTTTATTTCACTGAATGTCATTATCATTTATCTTGCAAAAGAGTTTCTTCTTTCCTGGACACAAAATTACCTTATCATGAGTCATTTCTTGAATCCATCCATCTGCAGCGCAGAAGATTGGCACAAAATGCCTTTGAAATCATTTGTTTATCAGAAATAATTATGCTAAAGGGAGACAAGAAGAGAGAGGACACACACATTCCCCTACACAAGTACACTTGGCGTTTGATACGAACGCTGATAAGTTCCAAATATATTTAGTCGTCATTAATAATTTTTGCCGTTGAAACAGAGAAAAGCAAAGCAACAACTGTACTGTCAGACCTTGCACAGACTCTCTCCCAGTAGCAATTAGTCAGCAGGAGGTCTTGTTCAGCTCTGGAGCCTGCAGCAGAAGCTCACTGAGACAGCTCAGAAGAAAAAATTGCCTCTGTTATAGCTTTCTGGTTGCTCTGTGATATGTGTGAAGTGAAGTAAATTTTAATGTCAGCCTTACCATGTGTTTATATGCATTTATTTATTACATTTAATTCAATTCAATTCAATTCAGTTTTATTTATATAGCGCCAATAACAATACTCATATGGAGGGACCCATCTGCCAAAGGCCAGCCGGGTAGAAACAGAGAATATATAGAGAGGAGAAGAACATGAGAAACAAGATAAACAAACTTCTGTCATAGATACATACATCAAGCTGAAGGAAACAATGCATTTGTTGTCATGAGGGGAGGGGAGAGAGTGAGACACAGTGGTTAGTAAATTATAAGAGATAGAAAATAAAATGATAAGATATTAGAGGACAGGAGACAGAGAAGAGAGAGTAAAGGACATGTCCTCAGTGCATCGTCCCCCTGCAGCCTAGGCCTATAGCAGCATAACTAAGGGATGGTTAAGTCCAGCCCTAACTATAAGCTTTGTCAAAAAGGAAAGTCTTAAGCCTGACCTTAAACGTAGAGACTGTGTCTGCCTCCCGAACCCAAACTGGGAGCTGGTTCCATAGGAGAGGAGCTTGATAGCTGAAGGTTCTACCTCCATTCTACTTTTAGAAACTCTAGGAACCACAAGTAGACCTACACTTACAGATCGTAGCGATCTGTTGGGACAGTATGGTTCTATGAGGTCTTTCAGATATGATGGAGCTAGGCCTTTCAAGGCCTTGTATGTAAGGAGGATTTTAAATTCAATTCTATATTTTAAAGAGAGCCAATGAATAGAAGCTAATACTGGAGTAATATGATCTACTTGGACAGCCAGACAGTAACAGCTTACAATAATCCAGCCTGGAAGACACAAATGCATGAACTAGTTTTTCCGCATCACTGATTTTCCTAATTTTGATGATATTACGAAGGTGAGAGAAAGCAGTCCTGGTCACCTGCTCTATGTGAGAATTAAAGGACATATCCTGGTCAAATATAACACCAAGGTTTTTCACAGTAGTACTGGAAGCCAAGGTTATGCCATCCAACAAAAGCAGGTGATTAGATAATGGATCTCTGACATGTTAAGTGCCAAATACAATAACTTCTGTTTTGTCTGAGTTTAAAAGTAGAAAATTACAGGTCATCCAAGCCTTTATGTCTTTAAGGCATGCTTGGAGTTTAACCATCTGATTAGTTTCATCTGATTTCATGGATAAATATAGCTGGGTATCATCTGCGTAGCAATGGAAGTTTATGCCATGCTTTCTAATAATATTGCCTAAGGGAAGCATGTATAATGTGAATAATATTGGTCCTAGCACAGAACCCTGAGGAACTCCATAGCTTACTTTGGTATATATAGAAGAATTTTTGTTTACATGGACAAACTGGAATCTGACAGATATGATTCAAACCAGTCTAGTGCAGTTCCTGTAATCTTGATCATACTTTTAAGTCTCTGTAGTAGAATACTGTGATCAATAGTGTCAAATGCAGCACTGAGATCTAGCAGGACAAGTATAGAGACGATCGTCTGAAGCCATGAGGAAATCATTGATAACTTTAACCAGAGCCGTTTCTGTACTATGATGAGCTCTAAAACCTGACTGACACTCTTCAAACAAACCATTCCTGTTTAAATGATCAACCAACTGACAACAATCCTTTCTAAAACTTTAGAGATAAAAGGAAGGTTGGAAATTGGCCTATAGTTGGCTAAAACATCTGGGTCAAGAGTGGGTTTTTTAAGTAATGGTTTCATTACAGCAGTTTTAAAAGACTGGGGCACATATCCTGTTAATAAAGATAAGTTTATCTGACTTAATATGGAGGTATTAATTAATGGAAAAACCTCCTTGAGCAACTTAGTTGGGATGGGGTCTAGAAGACAAGTTGATGGTTTAGATGCTGTAATAACTGAAGTGAGCTCAGGAAGATCAATTAGAGAGAAAGAATCCAAATATTGAGTCGGTCCTACAGAGGTTTCTAATGCCACTGTACTTACATCTTTGACGGATGGAAGGGTGCTATGAATTTTTTTCTCTAATGCCAACAATTTTACCAGTAAAGAAGCTCATGAAGTCATTACTGCTGAGGGCTGAAGGAATAGATGGCTCAACAGAGCTGTGACTCTTTGTCAGCCTGGCTACAGTGCTGAAAAGAAATCTGGGGTTGTTCTTGTTTTCTTTAATGAAGAATAATATGCTGTTCTAATCTTATGGAGAGTTTTTTTTATAAGTTGTCAAACTATCTTTCCAGGCTATGTGAACTAGTGGAATGCCAAATTCTTTCCAGCTTTCGAACTGCCTGCTTTGAACTACGCAGCTGTGAATTATACCATGGAGCTACCCTCCTTCGATTAACCACCTTCTTTTTAAGAGGAGCAACTAGATTTAGAGTTGTACTAAGCGAGGCTGTCGTGCTGTCAACAAAATAATGTATTTGTGATTGAGTTATATTGTGGTGGCTGATATCCACATCACTGACATGAGGCACTGAGGTAAATACTGAAAGAATTAATTCCTTATATCTAGTTATAGCATCATCGGATAAGTGTCTACCATAACGAAATGTCTTTCTGTGTAATTACTTATAGTAAATTCAAATGTTACAAGAAAATGATCGGACAATAGAGCGTTGTGAGAATATACGGTTAGACCTTCAGCTTCTATGCCATAAGTTAGTACAAGATCTAAGGTGTGATTGAAACAGTGAGTTGAACCATTTACATTCTGAGAAAAGCAAATTGAGTCTAGTAATGACATAAATGAAGAGCTAAGATTGTCACTGCCAACATTAATATGGATGTTAAAGTCACCTACTATAATGACTTTATCTGTTCCGAGTAAGGAGCAGGTGGGTGATACACCACAACAAAGAGAATTGGTTTTTGTGTTTTGCAGTCTGGATGAGCAAGACTAAGAGTAAGGCTTTCAAACGAATTAAAGCTTTGCTTAGGTCTAGGATTAATACATAAATCAGAGTGGAAGATTGCTGCCACTTCTCCTCCTCGGCCTGTGCCTCGAGGAATGTGATAGTTACTATGACTGGGTGGCGTAGACTCATTTAAACTGACATATTCATCATCCTGCAGCCACGTTTCAGTCAAACTAAATAGTTCAATCTGATGATCAGTTATCAAATCGGTCACTAAAAGCGATTTAGATGAGAGAGACCTGACATTCAAAAGACCACATTGAATTTTCTAATTGCTCTGTTGTACTAGTGAATTTGTGTTGATTTGGATAAGGTTCCTATGAATAACTCCTCTATTGTTATTTTTCCATTTAAAAAATCTGGGAGCAGACAGCACATCTATGGAGTTTGGGGAGTTATGGGTGTGAGACAGTACTAGAGAAGCAGCAGAGAGGCGTGTAAGACTGCAACTCTGCCACCTGGGCTGAACTCTGGGTTGTCATGGTTTTGGGGGTTTTATAAAATCGGCCAAATTCCTAGAGATAAGAGAAGCACCCGCAAAGGTGGGGTGAACTCCATCTCGTCTAATCAGACCAGGCTTTCCCCAGAAAGAGTTCCAATTATCAACATAGGCCACGACGTTGGCTGGACACCACCTAGATCAGTGATTTTCAACCTTTTTTGAGCCGCGGCACATTTTTTACACTTACAAAATCCTGGGGCACACCACCAACCAAAATGACACTCTAACACAGTACATACAATACATATAGTTAATAATATAGTTTCTAAATGTATTTATACTCACTTAGTGTGAAACCTGGGCCTGTTTCGATGAACACAAAATGGATATCCTGGCAGGAATGGTAGAAAGACACACACAAAGCTCTTCCTCAACAGCTCTCAGTCGCTCTCTGTTTTTCGTTTTTATCGCAGTCAAGCTTGAGAAGCTCAGCTCACATAGATATGTGGTTGAAAACGGGAGCAATGTCAAAATAGCTTTGTTGGCCAGAATGGGGAACTCCTTGGCAACAGATAACCAAAAACTGTCCAAAGGAAGATCAGCAAAGTTTAGCTTTAAACCACGATCTTGTTTAAGTTCAATGAGTTCCTCTTGCTCCTTTAAAGTCATGTCCTTTCCAGCAACGGATGCTGAGCTGTATGGGTCCCTAACCCAGTCAAGGCATTCTGTGAAGGCTGAAGAGAAATAAAATGACAACTTCTCCTCGAGAGTTTTCAAATGTGTGCCAATCACCTCGCACATTACAGCAGTGTTGCCATCATGACGTTTCTCGGTGAGTGGGAACATCTCAAGGTTGCCACGCTGCACATGTTGTTGCCAGAGCTGCACCTTTAAACGGAATCCGTTCATTTTATCAGTGCTTGTAAGCAGGTTTTCATTTCGGCCTTGCATCCGTGTGTTCAGTTCATTCAGATGATGAAATATATCAGCCAGGTATGCCAGCTTTGCACACCACTCATCACTTGCAAGCAGCTTTGAGTAATCGGACCTCTCGTTTGTCAGAAATACTTTAAGTTCCTCTTGCAGCTCATACACATGGGCCAGCACTTTGCCGCGCGACAGCCACGGGACCTCCGTGTGAAGCAATAAGACCTTATGTTCCGCTCCCATTTCCTCACACAAAGACGCAAATAAGCGACATTTCAAAGGTCGCGTCTTCACAAAGTTCACTATGTGCACAACATCATCCAACACAGGAGCTAGACCTGCTGGTAAGGTCTTTGCAACGAGGGCCTCAAAAAACAGTGCGTAACAATAACATCTGGGTTTCTTTCTTTGACCCTACTTACGAAGCCTTTGATGCGCCCGACCATGGCTGCGGCTCCATCAGTGCAGACACCTGTGCAGTTTTCCCACGTAAGCCCGCTTTTGTCAAGATATTCCGACGTGACCCGAAATATTTCCTCTCCTGATGATTTTTCTGGCAGTGCCTTGCAAAATAGGAAGTTTTCTCTAATGTTTTCTCCATCCACAAAACGCACATTGGCCAAGAGCTGACAATGTCCACTAATATCCGTCGACTCATCAAGTTGCAAGGCAAATTTCTTACTGATGCACATCTTTTCCAAAACAACAGTTTCGATGTCCGCAGACATGTCATCAATACGTCTGGCAATTGTGTTGTCTGAGAGAGGCACTTTAGCTATCTCTTTGGCCGCGTCAGGGCCGAGCATCTCATTTACAATGGCTTTACAAGCTGGCAGTATTAATGTTTCTGCCACAGTGTGGGACTTTTTTGATTTAGCTACGAGTTCAGCAACAAGGTAGCTAGCTTTGAGGGCTCTCTCGCTTAACTTTGTAGTTTTCCTAAAATAAAGTTGCCTGTTTCTCATTGTTTGTACGTAAGCGTACAAAATAGTCCATCGGCTTGTTTTGAACGGAAGGGTGTTTCGTTTGGAGATGGCGTTTAAGCTTGCTTGGCACCATGGCGCTATTGGATAGCTTCTCACCATGCACCAAGCACAGCGGCGTCGGTGCTGTCGCATCCCCGGTGAAAGTAAATCCAAATGAAAGATAGCTTTCGCTGTATTGCCTCGAGCTCACCGTCTTGTCTTTTTTCTTTTGACCACTCATACTAGGGCCTTCATCTGTGTCAGAATTTTGTCCAGGGCCCTGTTCGGCATTTGCATTTTCCCTTCTCAAAAACTTCTCCATCACTGTCACTTTCTTGTCTTGCTGAGATACCAAACTTTCACGTGTCATGCAGCACTAACTCTATTGTCTTTACAGGCATTTATCGCCCTCTGCTGCCACCTACTGAAATAGAGGAGTATTAAATTATCTGTTACACTTTATTACAGCACAGACACCCGACAATGGTTAATTAGGTGATATTAGATAATTTCCCGCGGCACACCTGACAATCTCTCACGGCACACTAGTGTGTCGCGGCTGGTTGAAACACACTGACCTAGATAACCAGCAGTGGAATGACGACATGCGACTGTACATATCGTCACTGGTCAGAATGGGCAGGGGACCAAAGAAAACTACGGAGTCCGACATAGTTTTAGCAAATTTACACACCGATTTAACATTAAGTTTAGTTACCTCCGATTGACGTAACCGTTGGTCATTACTGCCGACGTGAATAACAATTGTACCATACTTAGCCTTAGCCAGCAGTTTCAGATAAGATTTGGTGTCGCCCGCTCTGGCCCCTGGAATGCATCTAACTGTTCACTGGTTTCTCTAACTTCACGTTCCGCAAAATAGAGTCGGCAATTACCAGAGTTGGCTTCTCAGAGGGTGTGTCGCCGAGTGGGGAAAATCAGTTTGAAACGTGAACCGTTTCATCGTGCTCCGTGGGCCGGGTAAGACTATGCTTCCTTCGTACTGTCACCCAGCCGCCCTGGTTTCCCGGCTGTTCCGGAGCTGCAGGGGGACAGCTAGCAGGAGCTATGCTAACGGGAGCTGCGCTCGGTCGGCCCACACTGGCTACAGGGCGCTGGCTAGCTATTGGGTTTTGTATGGTGCGGAGCCATGCTTCCAATTCAGAGAGCCTCGCCTCCATAGCTACAAATAAACTACATTTATTACAGGTACCATTACCACTAAAGGAGGCAGAGGAGTAGCTAAACATGTGGCACGACAAGCAGGAGAGAGAAGGAGAAGCAGAGGGAGAGAAAGTAGCCATAGTAGCCGCTAAATACATCAAAGCTGATTAAACTGAGAAGAAACGTGAGATTAACAAGGTGCTACACAGGACAGGTGGTTGGGTAAACTCAAAACACGAGTTTCACCACAGAAAACGTATACGTGATTTTAACGGAGCTAAAACAGTGCAAGCACACACAGCAGCGGTGCAGAATCGAGACGTGACGCAATATGCTTACTCACGTGACAAATGTAGGAACCACTCATTTATAGTGGTACGAAAATGTGTAGGCCCCCTTCATGATTCCTGTTCTTTTTTTGCTTGTTTGTCACAACTAAATGTTTCAGATCAAACTAATTTAAATAGCAGTCAAAAATAACACACGTGAACACAAAATGAAGTTTTTAAATGAAGGTTTTTATTGTAGTGGGGGCGTGGAGGGATCCAAACTACATGGCCCTGTGTGAAGAAGTGATTTCCTCCTAAACCTAATAACTGGTTGGGACACCCTTAGCAGCAACAACTGCAATCAAGTGTTTGTGATAACTTGTGATGAGTCTTTTACAGCTGTGGAGAAGTTTTGCCACTCATCTTTGCAGAATTGTTGTTGTTCAGCCACACTGGAGGGTTTTTGAGCATGAACTGCCCTTTAAAGGCAATGCCACAGCATCTCAGTAGGATTCAGCTCAGGACCACTCCAAAGTCTTCCAGCTGTCGAACACCTGGCTGGACATTCTCCTTCAGCATTTTTTGGTAGACAGCAGAATTCATGGTTCCATTTATCATAGCTGCCCGGTCTCTTTCTTATGGTGGAGTCATGAACCCTGATCTTACCTGAGGCAAATGAGGCTTGCAGTTCTTTGGATGTTGGTATTTTGTGTCCTCTTGGATGAGTCATCGCTCTTGGGGTAATTTTGGTCAGCCTGCCACTCCTGGAAGGTTCACCACTGCATTATCTATAATGGCTCTCACCGTGGTTCACCCAAACCTTTAGAAAGAGCTTTATAACCTTTTCCAGACTGATAGATCTCAGTCACTTTCTTTTAGTTTGTTCCTGAATTTTTTTTGGATATAAGCATTTTTAACATTATTATCACAATAATTATATCAATAGAACCTAATCATACGATAGTTCCTAATGATGCAATTATATTCTTTAACTTGGAACACAAAACTGGTAATGCTCATGTTGGTAAATGGCACATGGAGATACGTATATGGTACATGGAGAAAAAAGGCTTACTGAATGTAAACATCTGTGTTGTCCTGTAGGTACATTCATTATGTCTTTGACTTGGGAAATGGGCCATCACTAATGAAGGGTAACTCAGACAAGCCCCTCAATGACAACCAATGGCACAATGTGGTGATCTCCCGTGACAACAACAATGTGCACGTCCTCAAGATTGATGCCCGCACTGTTACCCAGCATGCCAATGGAGCCCGCAACCTGGATTTAAAAGGTAAATGATCAGTTAAAGTCATTTTGATAGAAACAAATTCTTGCTGCAATATATTCAACTGGAAATTCAATATTGATGCATTTGTTTGTCATGTCAGATTCTACATACAACCATTCATGCATTCACTGCACAATTTACATTGTCTTGCAGCATTTAGTGTGAAAATCTTATTTTAGGGGTTTAAATATCACTACTGGATGTGGCAAATTGAATGAATGAGAGATTGCTGAGAGAGATTTTCCCCTGAGCAACTTCCATTCTTACAGGGGAGCTGTACATTGGAGGTGTTGGAAAGAGCATGTACAGCAGTCTCCCCAGGTTAATAGCATCCAGAGAGGGATACAAGGGCTGCCTTGCATCTGTGGATTTGAATGGACGACTCCCTGACCTGCTAGCAGACGCCCTTCACAAGGTTGGGGAGGTGGAGCGCAGCTGTGGAGGTGAGGATATTTTAAACACTGGTGAATCATTCCTATGATCTGATTTCCTGGTATTTAAACAGTTCACAGTGGTGACTGAAAGTGAATTAATTAACTACGACTTTGGTTGGCATTAAACATGTTTTTTGAATCCTTCATCATAAGTGGCCAGTGAACACGTCTTGTGGTTTAATTATTTCTAATTATGCAGGCTATTGTATAATAACATGTAATAATATCACTCTTCAATCAAACCATCAAGCTGCTTTTGTTAAGATCTACCAGTGTAGAGTTCTGCAGAGTTTTAATCATTATTATATTTTATATTATTTATATATTATTTACTTTACCAAGAAACCATGGTTCCAGGTAAGAACCAAAAATGCATTTCCATTTGCTTTTTTGTTTGTTTGTTTTTTACGCTACTTAATACACTGGTCAAGTTTGAGATTATGTCCCAATTTTCTTCCATAACAAACCTTGTTTAGAAAGTGGACATGAAAATAAAACATCACCCATTCAGGATGCACTTTGTTTATTGTAAATGTTGTAAAATATGTTTCATTAGATAATACCTTGTTTGCATATTTGAGCTCAAATTGTAGTGTGAAAATGTTTAATGATGATATCTATTTCTGTTATGGATGTATGGAATTTTGTAATACATCTTTTCAAACACTTTTCTCAAAAATATATTTTTTTTATCGTGCAGAGTAGTTTTCCCACGTCATTCATACACAGATTTATATAAAATTTTATTCCTAAAAACATATTGAATTTACATTTTATTTTTTTCGCCTGCTCATAGTAATTTTGGATTTACAGTTTTGCTGGCTCTAATATGTCAGTGAAGGAAACAAAATTAATATGACTCCAATGTTCAGGTTTCTGGTCTGTGTAATTATATGTGTAATTATACTTTATATTTTCTAATAAATGACTGAAGTAGTTAGTCATACTTTGCACTAATGACTGCCTTCCCATTTATGATGTTTGGGTCATTTATTCCATTTAGTAGGCAGTGAAATGCGTAAATAAAATGAAAAGAAAAAAAAGCACCAGGTAAATCTGCTGTAAACACCCTGCAGGTCCAAGCACCACCTGCACAGAGGACTCCTGCTACCACCAAGGAGTGTGTCTGCAGCTGTGGGAGGGCTTCTCCTGTGACTGCACCATGACCACCTATGGGGGACCTTTCTGCAGTGACCGTAAGTGCTGTTTTTGTATGCAAGTAGGAAAGCACAATTAGAATTTAGATGACACTGATGAATAGAGGGTGTACATTGATTTCACCGCCACCCGAGGCCATGGCCCTCTGAGTGGCAAAAACATGGTGAAATTATCAGTAAATACAGCGAGTCTGGGAACAATGTGGATTATCAGATCAAATTAAGGACAACTGCACTTGACAATGATTCATATGAACTAGTATGGATTTGGAAAAGTGGATTAGCCTCAGTTTCAGTTAGTTTAAATTTCAAAAGTCATTTCAGTTCAGTTATGATAAATAAAAGATGCTAACACTAAGAGCTTAAGAAGTAACGTTAGCCATACAATACTGTAGCATTAGACCGAATGTTAAAACAAGACGAGGAGTGATCACAAATATTCTGTTTATTGTTTTGTTGTTATTTATTGTTGTAACTGAAATAGTTACTGTTGGCCGTAACTACGCCAAAACAACAACATCCACAAACTTATATGACAGCCCTCCAGAATGTAACTTAAGGTGTGATTTCATCAAAAAATACAGCATAAATTAATATTACCTGGCACTAAATGTGAACCACAACACCAGGTTTTGGTGCCTAGATTTCAGTTGTTTCTTAGTAATACAGCGATCCATTTACTTCTCTTTTCTTTGGCAGTCGGAGTTATCTGTAAAAATATATCTCTAACTGCTTTTCCAGTCTGTTGGTATAGTCAATCGTACAACAGCTCGTCACATTTTTAAAAATTAATTTATCAATTGCTATTAAAACCTATGATCAATCAGTCAGTATGATTTCTTTTTAAAAGAATTTCCAGTCGGGCCAGTTCTGTGGTTACCACTGATGCCTCCCAGCGAGAAGTTCCAGGTCGAAGCCCAGCTTGGGCCTTTCTGGACGGAGTTTGCATGTTCTCCTGTGCCTGCATGCGTTTTCCCCGAGTACTCCACTTTCCTCCCACCAAAAACATAACTAATTGCTTAGCCTAAATTGATCCTAGCATGTTTGTCTCTTAGCCCCGCCTCTCGCCCAATACCAGCGGAGATAGACTCCAGCAACCCCTGCGACCCTAGTGACGATAAGAGGTAGTAGAAGATGAGATGCGAATTTCCAGTGAACCGTTGTGGTATTAATATACAAGCAAAAGGGAAATATTAATCCTGATGTAAGTGATTGCTCATTTACAGCAAATCTTCTACATAATGAATTTAAGCAAACTGGAACTAGGAAATCAACCTAAAGGATTGCATTAAGCTTTGGAAAATGATTGACATTATTAACACTTCACAAATACTTTGCTGCAAACATTAATAATAATATCAGGCATGAATGATCACTCATTAGTTGAATTTGACAGTTCTCTATATAACAATAGCTAACATGTTATTTTTCACTGCATATTGTAGTTTTAATCTGAACCAAGATTGTGCAATAAGAACATGTGCATATAATGTGCCTGCATTTGAATGCATTGTATTTTTAACTTAATGGATCAATTGTACTCTAATTGCACATAGTATATTAATAACACCACAGCTCAGAAGCATCTACTCTTATTGCTACTTCCTCTATAAAGAGTCCTCTATGTCCAATATAATAGACCTGACTTCTACCAGAAGATTAACATTCATTGGTCCAACACTTATTGGTCCAGTCATGGCGGGTTAAGCTTCATTTGCTCCAAAGTCTTTTAGAACACTGGAAGAATTGTGCCTTTGTGGTTTTAATTACTAAAATGTGCTGTTATGCAATATCGTTATTAGAGAGAAAAGGGCATTTTACCAAAAACTCAACAGGGGGGCTATTTGAGATTAATTTGTTTGTAGTATTGAGTTAACAAAGTCCCGTTAGTGGAAAAAAACATGTAAAGAGAACCTTAATGTTTTAACACCACATCAGTGTTAATTGGAAACACATTTATATGGTTGCATAAGCTGATTTCAGTTTTGCTTGACAGTCTAGTTAGAAAGTCTAGCTAAATAAAATACTGGCAGCTACTTCACCTTGTCACTGCTTTTGGCTTTCCTTTGTTGTCTCTTTCATTTCCGGTGTTACAAACTGACTGACGGCCCACTGTGCTTGTTGGCAAAAACAATCGATCTGACTTGAAAATCAATAGTTTGTCCTCTGCAGTCTTTATTTGTTAGATCAATTACTGTCCCAAGTCTGTGCACCATGTGCACCTGAACCTGTGCTGTCAAATGTGTATGGTGTTCAAGCTTTTAGTATATACTGGATGAATCAGGACAGATGTCAGTTCCTTTTGTTACCACTAAGGCAATGAAATGAGAGTAGCAAAAAAAATAAAAAAAATCCCCCTTTTTTTTGATAAAGACTGGAATTGAACCTTCTCAAACAACATGACATTTGTTTAGGTAATTTAAAAGGAGGCAAATTTCAGGTATTTTCCAATGTCTTGATGACGATACCATCGTTGATTTTCACTTTCATTATTTATAATTAGTTTTAAAATAAACCCTTTTGTGTTCACTTTGAATACCTGGAATAGAATAGAATAGAATAGAATAGAATAGAATAGAATAGAATAGAATAGAATAGAATAGAATAGAATAGAATAGAATAACAGATGCAGACCTGGAGCTTTTTTTTCCTTTTTTCTTTTTATTTTCATCTTTTTCCATTTGTCAAACAGAGTTCCCTTTACAGTCATATTTGAGGGAAGATCAGGGTGGCCAAGAGCTGCTAACAAGTAATACTTCCATTTTTATATGCCACACATATTTAGTGTACACTTGCTATTTTCCACCTGATGTATCTCTTCAACCGTAAAAGGCTCTGAAAGAGACACTTTTGAGATTACGCCAAAAAACAAAAATACAAAAATAAAATAAAAATAAAAACTTTAATATGAAAACACCAACAAATATGCAAGCAGGACAGAGGGTTGTAAGCATCAGTTGGAAAAGCCTGTCTCATCCAGTCCACAATCTGCTTCTTTTATTTATCATTAAAACAACAAAACTCCTCCCACCTGTCTTCTTTTGTGTCTGTGCCCCAGCTCAGAAGGTAGGCTATATTCTAAGAAACAAACAATGAAAAGAGAGAGATGTGTGTTACGGATCATATTCTTTTCATTGCATAGAAGAAACAACTGATATTCCATAGCTTGTGTGTCCCTCAGTATATTTATATACACATACAGAAAGCAATTGACTAAGTCTGCAATGACTATCAGTGGTAATTACCTGTAGGTCACTGTTTTATCACCAGTATCCCCCAGAATAATGTTCTGTGCTCTATTTTCAGCACTACTTTATGTAAACAAATGGAGGATATAATTATTGGTTAACCTTTGCAGTTACAGATAATTGCACATTCATTACCTGCTTGTGTGCATGTGTTTGTGACAGAAAATGAGATGGAGAGAGAGAGAGAGAGAGAGAGAGAGGGAGAGGAAGAGAGAGCGTTTAGAAATGTGCAGTCAATGCAACCACATGCACATTTCCAGCTCATGCTAATCTTGACCAAATACCAGCACTGTTCCTGTTAGAACAAAAGCAGAACTATAAGTTACCTTTTACTGAGTGCATAAAAAACTGACAACTGTTGTGACATTTGTTTTTTGTCTTTAAGTGCCAAACAATAACAGTGTTAAAAGGCGCAATGAACAATTGCTGATAACTACACGTGACACAGCTGTTTCCTTTGTCAGTCGACATACAGTGCATATGGAGCAAACACATGGAATGCTAACTGACATGGGTTTACATAACCACAGGAATCCAGCTTCTCCATTAATTTGTAAGTCAACATTTTTTCAATTGTTTAATTCCCATGGAAATAAGTCAGACTGTAGATTGAGCCTGTAACTAACAGTCATGCTCGCACAGCAGCTGTCTTTTTTTGTTATTTCATGTGCTAATTAGCAAGTGTTGTATCTAGCTTTCATTTGATTGTGTCAGAATTACAATGTTTTCCCATCTCCTTAAAAGAGAAAATTAAAGTTTTGCAGCATATGCTGTATTATCAAATGATTTAAAACTGTAGGACATATGCAGAGGCTTTCTGTAGATCAGTGAAAATTGTAGTAACTTAGATCTGCTCTCAGTTACCATTACTACAGTCTTTTGTATGTGGCAAAAATGAATGTATTATGTTGTAATGTACTATAAAGTGTAACAATACTGGAAGTTTAAGTGCTCAATCGAATTTTCTTTTCCCTTTGACCTTTATTTCATGTGGATCCATTCACAATCTTAAGTGTGTCCCAAAGGCCACAAGGATAATCCAGAATAGATGTTCAGACTTAATCTTGTCCTCTGGGACTGAGGCTCAAGAAAACATATTGTCATGTTATGACTTACCAGGAATAGACTTGCAATTGCAATAACAATCAGCATCAGAATCAGAATCAGCTTTATTGGCCAGCTATGTGAACACATACGAAGAATTTGACTCTGGTCACTTGCTCAGAAAATGAAAAAAACAAAATGAAAAAACAACACTTAAATAAGCATAAAAATAGAACGTATGAAAAAAGAATATTCAATTCAATTCAATTTTATTTATTTAGCGCCAATAATAATACAAATTGTCTCAAGACGTTTCACAAGAACCAGCCTGCAACCTCCATAGCAAGTCCGAGGGTGATGGTCGCAAGGAAAAACTCCCTGTAGTTGTAGAAAAACTGTACAGCATAAATAGACTTTAAGAATTAAAAATAGAATATACATCTATGCATCTGTAGTATATACAGTGAGTATGAACATGAATGAACAGTAGTATGTACAGAATGTGAGTTATTGGGAACGGTCACATGCTCTTTTGGCATATAGGGCTCTGTAATGCCTGAGGGGAGGAGTCTGAATAGGTAGTGTCCGCGGAGATTTTACCGGCCCGTCTCCTGACCCTGGACTGGTATAGGTCCTGGATGGAGGGAAGGTCAGTGCCAATAATTCTCTCTGCAGACCTCATTGTCCTCTGCAGTCTGTCCCTGTCCTGTCTGGTGGCTGATCCAAACCAGACTGTGATGGGTGCAGTAAAGACAGACTGGATTATTGCAGAGCAGAATACGATCAGCAGCTCCTGGGGCAGGTTGAACTTCCTGAGCTGATGCAGGAAGTACAAACTCTGCTGGGCCTTCTTCCTAACAGAGTCAATATGGGAGGTCCACTTCAGGTTGTGAGACATTGGACTATTTAAAGTTGATAGTCTAGACTGGCTTGGGGTCAAGCTGCCATATCTCTAAGAAACTTGACCTCTATGCCTTTGGCCCACTGTGTGAGAAGAATACACATTGTAGGACTTATACAACAGATTTGAAAACAGCCATTTGAAAAGCTCTCATTTACATGTTGGTTATGTGAACAGAATTTGTAATTACTGGAAGTTCATTAACTTTAATAGTCTGAAGTCATTTTCATTTTAAAGTCTTTTCAAATGAACCATAAACAGATGTGTAGATACATATATTTTACTTCAATTTAAGTGTTTCAGATTAGACATGGTTTAATTAAAGAGACTAGTGTGCTTGAGGGAGTAAGGACAGGAAGTAGAGTGGGGAGGCAGGTATCTCCTGCAGCAGTAGCATTTGTTAAACAATTCCAACCACTCAAACATTAAATTGAGTACAGCCTGTACAAAATAGCATATTGAATGAGTTTTTGAGAAACTCCTGTGGTAAAAAAAAATAATCGAAATAGTGGTGTAATACACCATGGTTGTATTACATGTTGAGTAAGTTAGGTTTTGTGTATTTGACTGCACTGCTTGAATGGAGGAGAAGATGTATAGGTCTCCCTTGTGCCTCCTAGTGACTCATCTGAGAATGGACATGGGCCTTCTGAGGGCGTCCTGTGGTATCTGGCAACAGAAGGCTGTTAGTGGGGGCCTTCGTGTCCTATGGGTTGAGTGGAGGGGCCTTTGTGGATCAGATTTGTTCCAGTGCATCCCACAGGTACTTGATCAATTTGGGATCTAGTGAATTTGGAGGCCAGGTCAACACCTTGTGCTTTTCTTTGTGTTTTTTGAATTATTCTTAAAGCATTTTGCTGTGTATGTCTGTGCATCCTGCCGGGGATGGCTGCCGATGGGGAGTGTCATTGCTCTGGGGTGGGAGTGCCTGGTCTGGTCTAGGTGGATGGTACATGTTTATGTAACATCCTCCACATAAATGCTGGGTCCAAAAGTTTCTCACCAGAGCCTTGAATTGTCACAAGATTTGAAGTTATTTACTTCACCTCTCAGTGGTTTTAATATTTTGGCAGAGCTGTGTACACATCAAAAATACCTAACCACTCAACCACTTAATGCAGAGTTGGGGTTATCAAGAAAAGGGTTAATCTCCCAAAAACTTTGATTACATGAAGTTTTCTCTCAGTAGAACCTATTTGATATCGTAATGTTGAGAATATATATGTAAATAATTTCTGATAATAATATAAATTTTCTGTGTTACATACCCAAGTTATCCATATATACATTTTACATCCATTGATGGATGTTCGATCAGTGGCTTGTTATATTAACCATCACCTTGCTTTGTGAGGCCTGTTTAACATTTAACAGACAGTGGATCCCATAAAGGATCATCTCTGACAAATCTCTGCACTAAGTGAGTCATTAGGCAGCCTCGAGCCCAAGACTGCTGGCGGAACTTCCCATAGCTACATTTTGGAGATAGAAATGGCTGAGCATAACTGACTGGCAGAGCTGACAGGGTCATAAAGCCTGACTTGTGATTGTGAGGAAGCATTGCTTTAATCTTTAAGCAAATATGTCCTCCAGTGAAACACAACACTGGTCAATCTCAGACCATTCACAGCCATTTTTACAACATTTTAGCCTTTAAGGGATGAGCAGAAAACTTTTGACATTTACATAGATGTGAAAAGAAGTGAAGCACCTGAGGGAATAATTCCTCCATTGACTTATTTTTAGCTTCTGTCCTTGCAGTTTCTCACATTAAGAGACATCTGTGTTGCCTTGTGTGTTGTACAAAAACACGTGTCAGAACCATGTATTACTAATCTGTATATAATTTGTGATCAAACCACATTGATTTGCCTCTCCATTCAGCAATATGAAATAGGACACTTTGCTAACACTCATCGTGACAGTGACACATGACTATTGTTTATAAGTTGTCAAGAAACTAAAGTAGTTTTCAAGCGTAACGACAAACTGAGGATACAGTTCTACCAACTGTCCACAAAAGAATCAATGGGATGGCAAAGACATTAAATCCCATTTAACATATTCTGCCTGGCCAAAAAAAGGTCGCCATCAAAAAGGGTCACACACATTTTGTTAGATCGTCTTTAGCTTTGATTATTGCTGTGGCAATACGCTGTGAAATGTATCTGTATCTTGTACTGGTGATGGGAGCACTGCTCAAAGCCTACTCAAGCACATCCTGAAGATTATCAATCGGGTTAAAGTCTGGGCTCTGCGAAAATGATATCTCATCCTCCCTGAACTACTCTTTCACAATTTGAGCCTCATGAATGATGACATTGTCATCTTGGAATATGCCTGTGCCATCAGGGAATAAAAAATCCAGTGACAGAATAACCTGGTCAACCTGGTCTCCTAATGTTTGGTACAGTGGATGAGATGGATTGTCCCATGCAGTAATTATCTAATAGGAGGCTTGTAACTATTTTCTTAGTTAAATCCAGGCGGTGATTTTTTTTTAATAACTGTGTATAACGGTTACTGCTGGAAGTGTCAGGATGGAGGAAATGCATGATTTTCCTTTCAAAAACCTGCGTGAAACTATTCCAGAAATAGTCTTTCTAATTTCAACTGCTGCTGCCCTTTAAGTATTAAAAACAGAAAACTTTCTGAATGGATTTCTCCTCAACTGTGAAAGTTTGAAGTGCTTACATTTTCACACATCTCTGTGGTCTCATAATTTTATTAAATCTTTATTGTTTTTATACTTCAATCAAATCTGTATTCAGAAATGTTGTACTGTTGTTGATCCAAGAGCAGAACACGAGGTGTCAATATAATTATTCTTACTATTGTACTGTATTACTCTACTGTAATTATTTCCAAATTTCCAAAATCTCAGATAACATGTACAGTTAATATCACACCAGAAAACAATACTGCCAAAAAACACCATAACTCATAAAAGATACACTTACATAGTAAACAAAAATGAGTAGACCAGTGCTGCGGAACTCAAACAAGGGCTGTTAGTTTCCTGTAACTTCCAATCTCAGGCAACATAACTGCAGTTTGAACTCCTCAGTGGACAGAGTGAGTGAAGTGTGTATTGTAGCGGCTTGGATATTTTTTCTAACTCTGTTAGTCAGTGTGACATTGGAAGAGGATTGAACTCCCTCTCCAGCAGCCAGTGTTTGCAGGGTGAGTCATAAGAGACCATGACTAATCATAAAATAACCTGTCGCATATCTGAGTGAAACTGGCAGCGTGGCTTGTATTTTCCAATCTGTTAAACATAGCTTAGCACAGCCAGTGTCTGTTTGCATTCTAATGAGCTATCAGCTTGCATTAAATTATCCCAAACCGTGACTCTTTAAACAAAGGTTGTAAGAGGTCAGGGAAGCGATGTCTAGTCACTTTAAATAATGACCAGGTTTATTTGTGAAGGAAGAATTACTGATTGCTGATCTTGTAAATTCTTGGAACTAATGAGAGCATTAAGGACTAAGTACTTACATGGCAAACAGTATAAGTAGTCAGCGGCTTAAGGCATTTCAATCTTCCCCCTCAAAATAACATAATGCATGGTCTATAGTGACACCATCTGCTATGGGAGCCTGTAATGCCCATTTTTATGGAAATTTAACTATTAGGCATATTAGATATTTTTACTTTTTACTATGACAGCAAGAGATGAAAAATGAGGAAATCTCTGAAACCCATTTGATTTTAGGGTACTCCATAAGATTGTTGTCAAGATATTTGAGTCTGGGACAAAGTGTTGGACCAGCTGACCAACTCAACCCCATTCCTCATACAACAATATTAATTCTAATTACTGTTCAAAGTAGGTGGCATTAAAAATATGGCAAATTGTTAATTTTTCAGAATAAAAAGACCCCAAATAGAAATTGTGGACATTATCACTGTGTTACTATGATACATAAATCTCAGATGATATTCTCTTAAATTTACCAAATCTATAAAAACTCTTCCCAGCTTACTGCAAATAAGTTACAGTTAGTATTATGTTTTGTTTTTGTTTTTATCTGATATACTGCTCCAACCATAAATAGTTTTAAAAAAAGCATAAACAATTATTCATGAGTAGTATAAAAGTCCAGAGTATCATAATCTCATCAGTCAAAATTGAACTTTGGTATTCACTGGAGTAACCTAATTACAGCAGTATGGCCTGTAAATCATACTTGATTGTTGAGGTAAATAAATATTCTGCGTGGTTTATTCCATAATAACAAAAAATTCTTCACCTTGGAGAGTTCATTTTTATCCAAGCAGGAAACTGTTTCATTGCCACAAAACCCACAGACACTCAGTGAATGCACTCATTAAAGACTCATTTCGTGCCTGCAATTTGGATATCATCTTTATACGCTGTATAAACTGCCTTGCTTTGTTAAAAGTAACTCAACTCTATTCTGTTGTGGAACTCGACTTAATGTCATCGTCCTCGACAGCTCTTTCAAAGAGAAAAGACTAATTTTGTAATGGAGCTTTGCAAATCACCGGGTAGGGCTTTTGCTTTTAAGCAAAGGGCGCTCCTCTCTTGTCCCCTATCACCCCAGTTGGTTTTGCTTTTATATAGCACTTTCTACCTATGTCTTGCTCAAGGATACTTCGGCACATTCCAGGGATCCAAGCACTAACCCCCTGTTTCGTGGACAACCCACTCTACCTAATGAGCCACAGGCATCCCTAAAGTCTATGGATGGACCAGTACTGTGCTTTGAATGGGTGCCAGTGAGTAGCACTTTGTATCTGTTGAAATTAACACAAAACCATCATAAAATTATACTGCAAAGTTAAATTTCACATTTGCTGTCTTTTCTAATTTATCCCAAAAATAACAAGTTTCTGCCTTCAAAAAATTCAAGAAATAGAAGATTTGCAATACAGCTAACATCTCAAAGATGACCCAGATAAATATGTACCTCTTGATGGAAGGCAATCAAGGTTGACATTATGTGAATTAATCGTGTAGAACTTGTCTTGGTTTGACTGTTTGATATCTCCGTCTGATATCTCTTTCAATTCGTCTAATCCTGCATCAGTGCATGCATAAGAAATAGTGTGGTTGGGTGAAAATAACACACACATACTGTATACGAATGTCAATTTGAAGCAATTCTATTTTTTAAAACTAAATAAATATATCTTCCCAGTTTTGTCTCACTTTGCTTGTTAGAGGTGGTCTAAGAGAGGAAAGCCTCTGTATTATAAACAAACAATAAAACTGAAAAATTCCCTTAAAAGTGCTGTCAGTAAGGCCATATCTCAGATGCGATAAGCCTTGGTCTGATGACCCATTTAAGCAGCCACAGGTGGTTTCAGACGCCATAATAACAAGATGAGAGCTGGGTAGAAGGCTGTATCTGCAGGTTGAACACAATGTCATATCCATAGAGGATCCATTTGTATAAGAGAGGCGAGCTTTTTATATATATATAATAACAGACAATTTGGTAAAGGGGATATTTTAAAATAATAGCCATACAAAGTCTATTTATTTAAAACATGCTTTATTGAAATGGATTTGTAAATACCCAAAGAAGTAACAGCAGTCATAATATGCCTGCAGGTGAAGTGAATGACACAATGTTCATGATTTGGACTCTACATGCCACTAAATTAAACAAATAAGATGCAATTGAAGTGCAGACCTTCAGGTTTAATTCAAGGGGTTGAACAAAACATCCTATGAAACGTTAAGGTATTACAACTATTTTAAACAAATTTCAGGAGCTTAAAAGTAATTGAACAAATTACTGTTACCATTAACAAAATGCAAATTTTTAATACTTTGCTGAGAGTCAAACCAAACCCTTTGTTTCCTCCTTTGTGATGCTTTGCCAGGCCTTCACTGCAGCTGTCTTCGTTGTTTGTTGTTTGTTGGTCTTCTTGCCCGAAGTTATAGTAAGTGAAATGCATGCTTGATCAGGTTGAGATCTGGCGATTGACACGACCATTGTAGAATATGCTTTTGCTGTATGTTTTGGGTCATCTATACTGTGAAGAATGTATAACCCTACACACTTTAGAACTTATTTGGCTGCTTCTGTCTTCTGTCACATAATCAATAAACACTAGCGACTCAAATCCACCAGGTTTCACGCAAGATGTGTTGTGCTTTGGATCATGCGCCCTACCAAGCCTTCTGCATACTTCTCTCTTCCCATCATTCTGGTACAGGTTGACCTTAGTTTTTGGAAAAGCCTAATCTGTCCTTTCTGTTTTAGAGGCAGATTGATGGTTTGTATCTTGTGGTGAAACCTCTGTATTTGCTCTCATGAAATTGTTTCTATATGGTAGACTCCGATATGGATACGCCTACTTCCCATAAACACTGCCACCAACAACTCCCTTCCATCAACACCTCTATAGTTCTGTCCCTAACAACACCTAGTCCACTCCTTACAGCCTCCCCCTTCCCCGTCCTCACAGCCTTCATCCCCATCTACCGTGATTATCAGCTGACAATGTTGGAAGACAACTGGGGAAACTTCACTCTGGCAAGGCTGCGGGCCATGATGGGGTCAGCCCCAGAGTGCTGACAACCTGTGCCACCCAGCTCTGTAGAGTTCTTCAACATGTCTTCAACATTAGCTTGAGTCTACAGAGGGTCCCTGTGATGTGGAAGAAGTCCTGCCTAGTTCCAGTGCCAAAGATGTCGTGCCCCGGTGGTCCGAAAGACTACATACCTGTGGCGTATACCTTCCACATCATGAAGACCCTGGAGAGACTCATCTTGGAGCCACTCAGGCCCATGGTCAAACCATATTTGGTCCCCCTACAGTTCGCCTATCAGCCCCAACTTGAAGTTGGGGATGCCATCATCTTCCTGCTCAACCACATCTAAACCCACCTGGACAAGACGGCGAGCACTGTCGGAGTCATGTTTTTTGACTTCTCCAGTGTTTTCAACACCACCCATCCTGCTCTACTGGGTGACAAGTTGACAGCGATGCAAGTAGGACCCTCTGACGGTGGTGTCAGATAGAGAATGCTTCACAAGGTGAAAGTCATCTTTGGACAATGTGTCCAACCCATGCCATGATGTGCTGGTCAGACACTGGAGTTCTTTCAGCACCAGAGTATTTGCACCATGATGAACTATGGAACGCTTGTCTGTGGTACAACACCTCACTCTGAGTGTCAGACACTAATCAGTTGGTTAGATGAATTCCTTCTTGTGCAATAACCCATGCTCTCTTTCTTGCCATATACTTGTTTACATTTATTTATTTATTTATTGGACTCTGGACTCACCATGTGCAATAATTTCCGGCTGTGTAAGACCCCATATTCAATCAGAACACATATTCACTTATACTTGTTTTTTATACATATTTTTTTTATATATATTTTAGATATATTTTTTTATATTCATGTGTGTATTGTTATTCTAATTGACTACTTATTCTACATATTCTCATTGCCTATATTGCTCTTTCTTCTGAACACTGGTATACTTTGAGTAGGAGCTGCTTTAACGAAAAGTAATTTTCCCTTGGGATCAACTAAGTAATTCTGATTCTGATTCTGTGCTCCTCACGTGGTTGCAGTGTTTTTTCTTCACAGTAGATAGGGTCCAATGATCATCTAACACTGTTGTCTTCTGTGAACGTCGTGGCCTTTTTGAGTTCCCAAGGTCAGCAGTGTGTCTTTTCTCAGAACTGACCAAACAGTTGATTTGACCTCTCCTAACATTTCTGCTATTCCTCTGATGGATTTCTTCATTTGTACAACCTAAGGATGATCTGTTGTACTTTCATGAGCTGTCCTTTGACTACATGTTGTGGATTTACAGCAACAGCTTCTAAATGCAAATGCCACACCTGGAATCAACTCTAGATCTTTTTTTACCTGCTTAAATGATGAAGGATCAATGAGGGAATAGTCCATGCAGCCCATGAAACAGTTGGGTCAATTGTTCAATTACTTTTGGATCCTTGAAAAAGAGGTGGCTGCAAAGAGCTGCAATTCCTAAAACCTTACACCAATTTGGTTGTAAGTAACATCAAATTACAGCTGAGAGTCTGCACTTTAAACCCATACTGAGTATACAACTGTGGCTTGAACAATGTTGCCACAGTTACCTTGTAAAGGTAATACGATTACGGATTGCAGATTACTCCTTTAAAAACTAACTTAGTTACTTTACTGATTCCTTGTTTTTTACAAGTAAGTTAGATAACAAGTTACTTTAATAGTTAGATTACTCGTTACTGAAAAACAAAGTGGTCAAATTAGAGTAACACGTTATCTGTATCACTGATCTTGAACATGTTTCAGTAAAAAGCTAAAATAACAAAACTTATGTGAGTGTCCAAATATATATGGACCTAACTGTATGATTATGGAAATAAATGGTGTAAAAGTAGAGTCAGAGGCTCACCAATAGGCTCTGTACTTCTGCACACAGTGAGTAGGTGTGTAGAGATGCAAGATGAATTAAAAAACTGCAGTTAGTGCCTCTTTTCATTCTTCTGTTTCCAGGATGATATTTGGCGTCTCTATTCATTTTTGAGACTGAGATTATGCAAGACTTGATTACCAAGTGGTCAGTCTCCACCCTGCCCTGACTGTCCCTCTGTGCCCCACTCTCCATGGGAACATGATGGGTTTCACTTGACACCCAGACCACGCAGCAGCTGAGCCTCAGATGAATGCTGGTCTTTGCTGGCTAAGTCCCCCAGGAGCTGGCAAAGACTGGCCGGGCCGTGGGGGGAGGCTGGGGCTTCCCAGTCCCTACTGCAGGGGCTTTGCGAGAGGAGAAAGGTTACATTCAGTTTACATCATAAAGGCTAGACACACACAGAGTGGCCTTCAGATATAGACTCTGGCTCTCATTTCTGTCTTTCTGTCCTTCCTGCTACCACTCAGTGACACACTCACTTATACATCATTCACTTGCTGCTCCACTCAGGAAGTGATGCTCTCACTCTGTTTGAAGCGCAATAAAATCATAACCCACTGTAATTAAGAATCTAGGAACAGAGAGCACACGCAGTGTGGCTACGGGGTTGTGGTTTTCCGTGCTACTCTTGCTAGTCTTCCTTCCTATGGTAAACTAAGCTGCTGCTCCTTACAGATACCCCCACCCCCACCCAGATGCAATTGCAATGCACATAATGATCTATTCATGGCGGTCTATTTATGGTCTATTCTATTTATGTGTACATAACTCACCTCATTTGGTTTTCTGTGCAGGCTGTCTTCAATAGATGATGCAATAATTCATGTTTTGACTTATATATAATAGTATAGATTATTCCAAGGCCACAGTGATAAACAGTAGATTGATAAAATATTATGTGAATTTGACAAGTTGTTTGGAAAATGCTGTTACATTTTTCACATTATTTTTACATCTGAGCTAAGGATCAGCTCTCAATCGCCATCCTCCCAAATAAACAGTTATACGATACTATCAGTAATATGATCAGTACATACATGTCTAGGAGACTTAACAATAACTTGAATCTGCATTTTATACGTGTATTTCTGCAAAGGCTTCATATTCCTATAAATCTGTCAAGTCAAATCTGTAATATCAAAAGGTTTTTCATCAAAGCTTTTGCGTTAGAGTATGACAAGTTGGCTGCTAACCAGTTAACCAAACCAAAGTATCTAGTCATTAACAGGCACTAGTCATGCAAGTATCTAGTTGTTACTTCATTAAACGCCCACCAATGTTGCTAGTTAAACCCCAACTCCCCATCAATCCTTTAGAACTGAAGAAGCTACATGGATGAGTGGCAAAACTTTAAATCTTCAAGAAACCCTACAAGTCCAGTTCAGCCTTTATTTAGCACTTTTGGTTACTTACAGTCATTTATCAAAAATGTAGGTATCATGATGCTTATTTTGTCATCTGTACCTAAATCACTATCAGAATTACTAAACAAATTAAGTTTAAATGTAAGTTCAAATATTGATCAGATTCTTAATCCTGAGACACTGTCAAACTATATGCCTAGATTGGAGATGATGGCGTTCAGATATTCAGCACCATGAAGAGGTAACAGAGCCTTGTGAATGTGTATGTACTTATATGAATGCATGAGAAAATGTGACATTGTGACTGTAAAGCACTTTGAGAAACTAATAAGTTGCACAGTGCTATATGCATACAGGTCATTTATCATTAACCACATTTGGCTACACGAACTACAAACATGTTGTTGTTCATACCAATTTAAAATAGATGTCAAAAAGACTAGGAATAAATCATTCTTTGAATTAAATATGTAGTATATATGATGAATATATGTGTTGGTTCATGATGGCCATTTTAGTCCATCCCTGACTCCAACCAAGTTCAGCAACTGCCATAAAAAAATAGCCAGTTAATTACAACAGCAACAATTTTTATTACTCTATGAAATTTTGCTTCCGAGTTGAAATGTGATGTTTGTTCTTCACAGTTTCTCTAAATGGAAATCATTGAACAACAGAGCACATTTATCTAGTACACTGTTGCCTGTATAGCTGGAATAAAATATTTTTTAAATCTTCTCATTAAATGACTGTGTCATTTCTATAAATAGAAATAAAAATAAGATTTTTGTCTGAAAATGATTCCAACTTTATTTGAATATTTTAATTTTGCTAAAAGTCACGTATATAAACAAATGTTAAGAGAGGTTGTCATGAATTCAAGTCTGGGTAACAGTGTCTTGAATGCTTCTCATTATCAGTCAGTGTTAAATTTGATTCAAAAAAGCTCCGTTTTGAATTATAGTGCAGTAAAGCACAATGATGTTGTTGAATGATAAAAGCCCCGCTGAGCTGTTGGTGTCAGCACGAACACTGCTGTTCTAATTGCAAATATTCTTCCCACTCTTGGGACTTGCTAAGTTCAGACTTCCCAAGCACATCAGTCTGGACTGGGTGTACTTGGTGTATTGAAAGGCCTACTATCCTTTGACTTTGATGCAGTATTAATCCAAGCTGGCAGCCTGTCTTGATACGCTAGGCAGGTGCAGCCTTAAGGCTTATTGTATGTAAGATTTAGTTATGATGACTGCATAATACATGTTCACCTACAGCAGTAGCAGTATCATCTGGTATTACTTTTAATAGCAGGTGCTGAGCTTGCCAGCTCTGTGGATGCAAGAAACACATCACTGATAGCAGAGAGGGTGCTTAGAACATGAATATAATATAACTTGGATATTCTCTCTATGACAACTGACATGGATACACTTATGTTGTTGGACAGAATGTTACATAAATTATGAAACAAAAAATGCCCCTTTGAAAAATAATGAAAATATTATAACAAATAACTTGCATAATTAGTTGATGTTTAAATGTATTCCATTGTTGTATAAATGCAGTATTTTTAAACAATTTGCTAAATTAATTTGTAGGACTATGATTTTCTGTGCTTATATTTAATTGTTTCATATTGAACTCTTTTGGTTGTCATACAGTACATCACTGGCAGTTGCATCAATTTAAAACATTATTGTTAATTAACCACTAATGCTGGTAATTTAGCTGTTGCTAGTCTGGGTTAAGGTTAACAGTAGGGCTATCAGCTATGAAGTAAGAAATACACTTGCAAGTCGGAATACTGGGCATTTTTTATTTGTTCTCCTCATTCTGCCATTATTACATGAATGCGGAGTAGCCGAAGTACCAAGTGCACCCCATTTTAAAGGAATCCCCTGTGTTTTTCCTGTCATCCAGCTCAGTAATTGGCCACTTACATAAAATGTGGTACTAATTAATGTTAAGTTCTGAGCTGAAATGATGGATGTTAAGATAAACTTATATTGTGTATGTTAAAAGGTTCCCAAACTACGCTGTTTTCATTGTTTATCGTACTTAATTTATGCTGTGTGTTTTCATTTGATCGTATTTGACAATAATTTTGTATCACATAGTTGTTGCCAAAATTACATTAATGCAACACTACAGTGGGCAGCACTGAGGCAAAATGTCACAAAGTCTTTCTTTACTTCTCATTTAAGTAAACCACTAATTGTATTTTGAAAAGTGAACCAAGAAAAAGAGACTGCTCCTCTATTGACCAAATGAAGTGATGATGGAAATAATGACCCAATACATTTATTTTCAGATATATTCTCCAAGTATAATCATTTCAACATTATACAAGGAATTGCATGTAAAGATCTATAGCGGAATGCATGAAAGAAAGACTGAAATGCCTATTGGTTGTTCTCTGGAAATTATCTAAGCTGCTTTAACATTTCTACTGTCATGTAGATGAGGATCCAACAAGTTCTTTTTGACTCCTTTCACCATATTCTACGGCAGTAGCTTTTGAGCTATCTACTGACAAAATACAAATGAATAAATAAAACCCTCAGCAGAAATCATAAAAAGTCCAGTTTAGATGCATACAAAATGTCTGTTCAGGCAGACAACCATAATACTTATTAATTACCATAATAATTATAATAATTAATTATTACAAAGGCACAGTGACCTGCTTTTACATGGGAAGTACACATAAGTGGAAAAGAGTTCCACCTCTTTTCCACTTCCAACTTTTTTTTTCTTTGGATGTTAAAAGGGGGTTGGTTGCTGACAAGGAGAAATTTTACTGCACAGTAATATTGCATTCTCCCTCTTCTTCCTTAAATGTGAGGTACTGGCCCTCCTCCATTACCTTGAAGAATCACACAAACAGCTCAACTGTTTAACACTGTAGCATCTTGGTTGCATGTTCTACACTAGGGCTTCTCTGAGATGCATGGAGTTGCCTTAATTTATTTAGAGAGTGAATAAGTAAATAAATAAATATTAGGTCAATTATTAATACGTTAATGCTGTTTTTTTACCGTTTAAATCATATGTTTTTCACAAGAAGCGGACTGTTTAACATCTCCCGTCCTTCCTGTAGCGCTTCAACATCGCCTTGAAAATGCTGTTTACGTCTCTTAAGTGGTGATTAATGTCGGCTCTCAGACTCCTAAAACTGGCAACACTGTATTCTCCTCCTTCCTTGGTCGACTGGACAGAGGCATAAAATAGCCGCAAAATGTAATTGAGAGTAGTGGCTCTCAAGTTGATGTCCATGTTTTTCTGAGCCAGGAAGTCTCTAAGTGTTTTAACTGTCCATTTCGTGGTTTTCTTTGTGTTAATCTCATCCTTATCACCTCTAAATTGTCCATTTCCTCCAGTGTCACCTCCTTGTGTCGCATCTCCTTCTTCTTTTCATTTCTCATCCGCGGCATCCCAGTCTTCAAAATGATCAAATTCACCAAATAGGTTAAAGTTAACTATAAAATCACAATTTTTTTTTGTCAACTGTATTGCCATCGTGATAAATAAACTGTGAAATAATGTATGTTTTGTGTTTCTGTTGCCACGGTTACCAAATCCTTTGAGCCAGCGCAATGATTTAGAGCTGTCATCAGGTAATTTGACCGGAACATCTTTATGGGTGTCTATTATCACTTTTTAATGTACACCCTGCAGCCAATCAGAATCGCGGATTCACCCAGACCATGGTATAAGCATGTGTAATCCATTGAACATTCAACACTGTAACAGTATTCTAATTGCCATCTATTTAATGTGCAACCATAACAGAATACAGGTACTCATAATTTGTATTCTAAATACAAAATGCCAGTACATGTAATCCGCTACTCCCCAACACTGCCTATACACCGGTATCTGATCAAACTACGAAAACATGGATACAGTGAGGTCCAGTATGGGTTTGACTGCAAATCCATTAACATTAAATCCGCTTTTCCAGTAAACCATACTGTAGTCACAGAACATACTTTACAACCCACCTTTGTGACTAAAGCTTTTTTTCTGCACATGGACTTCCTTTGCTGTTTTCATTTACTTTGTTTTGCTTTCATTAATCAAATAGTCAATCTTTTTTTTACAATAAGGGCAACAATCAAATAGCTTTTAAAATATGAATTTATCATATCACACGGTGGTTAGCAATGATGCCTCACAGTGAGAAGGACTGAGGCCTTTCTGTATGGAATTTCCATGTTCTCTCTGTGTCTGTGCGAGTTCATTCCGGGTACTCCTGTTTCCTCCCACCATCCAAAGACAAAGTGCTCGTTTAATTGGTGATTCTTAATTGACCGCGGGTGTGATTGTGAATGGTTGTTTGTATCTCTGTGTTGGCCTTGTGGTAGATTCGCAATCTGTCCAGGATATACCCTCCACTCATCCAGTGACAGCTGGGATAGGCTCCAGCACCGCTGCAACTCTCCAGAGAACAAGCTGTTAAAGAAAATGAATGAATGAATGAAATCACTGCAGTTTCTTGACTCTCAGAAGCTGCTTATTAAGCTGCGTATTAAGATGAGATGACAGGTGACCTACCTACATATCAAAAATCTCTAGTCTGAGAATGTCGCACAGAATTATTAAGGGGAATCATTACTAGTATTCATTGTAGTATCATTGTGTAGCAACTACTAGAAAGTAGTTGCTACTACTAGCTGAAACTAGATAGACGGGAAAAGGCAAGACTTTTGTGGCCAATTTTCCACCAAATTGAATAAAAATGAAGCAGTGCTCCTGAATAGAGTGGATAGTTCACAATAAAGGGCAAAAGCAAACCCACAGTTTGTCCAATTAGAACAGACCTCAATCAACATATAATTTGACATGATCTAGATGTAACATAGAGTGTAATATGACACCTATTTAGAGTGACTCAACATTTTAAGGATTTCTCTTTTTTTTTTGTAAAGTCATAGCAACCATGCAATCTTTCACGCATTTCTGATGGTGCTTTCTTTAATGTTTATATAATGAGCAAGCCAATAACAGATTTAGGGCCTCCTCCATAGCCAAATGTCCTGCTGATGCTTTTTTTTTCTGGCTCATCCTCAAAAATACGTTATTAATGAGGAAAATCAATGCTCAAATTGTATAAAACTTTCTTTTTGCTTTCAAAGAGCTACGTCTAGGTTGTGTGTAGGGGACCAGTTCAAGCAAAGTTAAACATTTATGTATTGGGCTTGTTCAAATTGAAGAGACTATTGCTTTTCTGCTGTAGGGGGATTTCAGTGCATTGTAAGAATCACTGCTGCTCTTCTCTTCCAGGTGACATGCTGAGGCTAGTAAGCTCATCTAAACAAGCAAATGGAATCTATTTTTTGCCAGCCAGTGTCATGTGCAGCCAGACACATGCAACCTACTGTCACATATAGTGTCATTTCAGTGGAGAGTGCACACCCAAAAAAAGAAAAATCATGTTTATTCAAGTTGGGAATTTTGAGCAGAAAATGCTCTGTCAGTAAATCTGTGACTGACTTCTCTCTTTTGTGTTACTGCTATAGATATTACATACCTCACAATGTTTTAAAGCTTTTTTTTTCACAACTTAAACATCCACAGGGGGCCAATTCCTGCCAAGTCTAATAAGATGACTTTAAAAAGAAATAGATAAATAAATACTTATGTTTACTGTTCTGGTCCTTCACCACCATTATCTCATCTTTCTGTACAGTTCTAGACATATACTTTTATATGATGGTGGAACCCTTATGCATTGCAGTGGCTTCCTATTTTCACTCTTTTTCCTTTCCTTGCTCAGTCTCAGCCTGGCTTATTTTAGGTGTTGTCGCTTTGAGTCTAATGAAATCAACCAAACATTACAACTGCAGGCCATGCCTTTCAGAGGATGCTCGCATTATGAGTAATTAATCTGAAAGTGCTATGATTAATCCTGCTACTTAACCCCCTGGGGCAAGACTTGGTGTCTGTGAAAAATCGTCTCTCACAAATCCTCCCGAGAACAAACACGCACATTTAGGTTTCTCAAGTCTCTAAAACGCTGTACACGTCTGCTTAGATCATGTCACTCACGAGTTTGAGAAAAGCCACTTGACTTGTGTTTTTCGTATAGGGGAGTTTAAATACTATTACACTATAAATGTATATCTCTTCATCTATGTATCTATCTTTCTCTATATATTCATGCAAAGATGATGTGATGTGATTATGTAAATGCATCTGGCAAAGCTTTGTAAGTGGAAAGGGGTTTTAAAATAGCCTTTAGGAAGAAAAAAAAAGGAAATGAAAGATTTATTGATCTGCAATTGCAGGAATTGCAGACGTAGGACATTAATTCCATCTCACAAACCAAGAAAGGTCAGTCAGAATTAATTTCAAAATAAAACTCACCATCAAATATGTGTTTTATTTAAATCCCATGTGGTGCGTCTAGTTTAGTGTTAATCAGAAAAGCCACATGTGATGTCTGACTTATTAAACAACCAAGGACAACACAAGGTTAGAGCGACATCCTTCTTGTGGTACATATAGCATGGCTTTCATCATGTCGAGCAGTCCTCAAGTATGTACAGTGATTAATGCAGCCCTTTTGTTTCAGACAGCTCTCACCAAGATATCATCAATGCCTAGACGGATGCTCATGTACCAAAGATCCTAACAGACTAAGTCACTGGCTATAAATCATCCCACTCCAACTTCGTATATGCATAATTCACATGTATGAGATTGTGTGTGTGTTATAGAGAATTTAAATGTAAAGCTGAAATAATTTTACTGCTCCCATGTTTGCTGTGTTCAACAGAAAATGCCCGAAGCATTGCTCATGTAAACAAAATGGACTTCTCTGTTAGCGTAAACGGAGGATTATTCTCTATGTGTGTCAGTGCGCATCCACACCAAACAGTCATTAGACTAAACGTGTCTACATGTCATAGGCAGCCAGTACTCTGGATCATCACTGTTGTGTTCTTAGTTAAGCTGGGATGCACTTCGCAGCTTTAAGATTTACTGAGAAACATATAGGAGAGGATACACAAAGGATTTAAATCTCTCCTGTGAGTCAGATTGGACAGATGTGAAAAAACACTATTTACAGCTTCTTTCAATTTATTTATGTTTCTAATATCAGCAGAAGGATGTCTACACGCTGTTAGGACACTTGCCATTCAAGTGTATTAAGCACTCATCCTTCCTTGTTCTTTTTGTTCAAGCCTCACTACCTTACACGCCCCACCCCCTCTCCTTCTTGAGTAATGACCTGCGTCAACTTCTTATCACTATGGGAGGTGGTGCTGCATGGCTTGCCTCTGTCCTGTTTCCTTGCGTGTCCTTTCAACCGACCAGACAATCCTACCTGATACCTCTATCAACTGTGATTTAGCTGATATGCAGTCTTCCTTTACTTCTCCCCCTGCATTCTGCCTCACCCCTTCTTTGTCTCTCCCCTTCCTGATAGAGTGTTCCCACTCTTAACTGTCAATATATTCCAATTCATCTGCCATCACTTTTCCTTCAAAAACCCTGAGCGCCTCAGAAACTGCCAGAATACCTCTGAACTCTGATCAGTCGTAGCTAGGAATAAGTTCTCCATGGTTAAGCAGCATGAGAGCAGAGAACTACTGAGCTCTGTAACAGAGGGGTGACTTGTATACAGATATGAAATGAATACATCCAGCACAGGGATTAGAGGAAATTGATTTGTGTGTGAGTGCAAAAGCAGCAATGCCTAGGAAAGAGAGGTTTGAGAGACTGAATCTTGATGCATTCATTAAAAAAAAAAAAAAATTTAGCTTCCTCCGCCTGTGGTAGTCAGCTTTAATACATAATTTTGGCGGGTATTACGTTTCTATTATTCGTGGCTTTGCAACCATTAAAGCCTTATGTTGGAATCACGTCCATACCAATACTCTCATGGCCATTCTGTTACAGCTCTAACAGCTCACCTAAATCAGGCTCCTCCTCTGCAGTATGATTCCTACGTGTTACTGCCAGGACCTGCAAGTCAGTGTGCTGAGAATCTGTACCATGTATTTATTCACACAACCCATTTACTTGCCTCACTATTTCCCTGTGTTTGCCTGTTTTCTCTTTCGCTGTCTCTTCCTGTCTCTCCCTCCCTTCTGCTATCGCTCACCCACCCTTTCTCTCCCCACCCCCCTCCTCACTCATTTGCTCACAGACTCTCTTTTTCAGACGCAAACACACACACAGGCACATGCTGTGCCTCACTGGATTAGAGCCTCTGACTACAGTATGTCTTCAGAAGAGATCTTTCATTTTTTAGAGCATAATTCCAAGCCAAGTTTATTTTTTGCTGTGGTCCTGGCTGTCCTGGAATTGCACCCATTCAGGAATCATTATGTTCCGATGGTGCCTATTAATTAGCATCATTTTTTAATTAGCATTTTTGCTGCAGCAGTCCAAGGCTTCATCTCAGTCTCTGCTTCCCAAGCCATCTGATCTGAGGAGAATCACTTGTCCTGTCAGACGCAGGCAGCTTCACGTAAACTGTCCTCCATCAGTGGTACTACAGCAGATCTGGACAAGGTAACGAGAGAGGATAAAGGGAAAAGGAGCAGCAGCGGGGGGAATGCAGCAGTAGTTGTTACTGCATGAGACTGAGCAGGTGGAGCGTGAGAGAATGATCTTACATTTATCTGAAGTAGAAACATTGTGGTAGATCTCTGCCTCAGCGGAGGCTGCCATTCGGTGGATTTTCTGCACCTGTGAGAGACTGAATGAGGAGATGCTGAGAAATTATTTATTTATTTTCTGGATTTTCTCCTTTACCGCGCCGCTGCAGATACTGCTCCCTCTCACTCTCTCTCGCTCTCACCACCGCCCGCTCCCCATCTCTGTTCTCTTCGAATTCCCTGGCTAAAGGGGAACAAAAGCGCTGCTTCCTGCATCCTCCTTCATCGATGTCGCTTCACTTGCGCATGTTTTTGCCTTGCTTGTGATTTTTGCTGAATGAAATGTTCCAGTTTCCCACGGACGTATGTTATGTATTCTACTGCGGTGGAGGAGCACTCTTCTTAGTGGGCAGGTTCGACTGCCCTCAAGCTCTACCTGTCGGCAATGGAGACTCTTATCAGAATTCTTCTCACATGAATCTCTATCCTGCCACCTTTCGCGCATAAATATCATGGTAGAGCAACATGCTTGTTTGAAATTACAGCTGGATTCATTTCCATTATTCATTTGGATGTGTATCTTCTCTGCGTTTTGGATACACCCGGCTCACTTTTGGAAGAATGCGCTTCAAGATGATTTGCATTGAGATTTTAAAACATTTTTTTTTCATGCAGTAGACATCTCATCATGGAAAAATGTTAATTTAGAATAGATCATCATTTTATTCCACAAGATCCAATGGATTTTGACTGCTTTTTTAAAATCATTTTGTTTACAATATTTAAAGGATAATCTTCTGACTCCCTAAAATAACTGGAGGATTATGAAAGAAATGGGCCCAGATTGTCAGTGAGATGCCCTGTTGTCTTCAAGTTGAGTTATCAGAGGCTAAGGCTAGCCCAAGTTGCCTCTCCTGGGCCCATGTGGATCTAATATACATGGGTAGACTCTTTGCAGCCACCTCTGTGTTTGGACAGCAGAGCAGCTGGTTACGGTTTAACCTAGGCATGGGCCTAAGTTACTACTCAAGACTTGCCTTCTGGTTCGCATTGCTTACTGTTCTCCCCATCCAAACTGGAACAGCACGTGTATCCTCAAGTCTTAGTACTACACACCATGTCCACCACTTCCACAATAAACATGGTACTGTTCCTATTGCTATCAACAGGATGCCCTTTCTTACCAGAGGAGGCCATGGTAAGACATTTCCTTCCAATATTCTCAATTTATGGTTTGCTACATCACTGAGGCATCCCTTTGCCCTTTTCCAAGGCAAACAGCCTATTTTTGTTTCTGACATATTTGTATCTCGTTCTTGGTAGTTGGCATTTCATTTATTTATTGGCACCATTGGTGGCTCTCTTGTCACATGAGGGATCATTCCCCTACTTTGGATTTGCTGCAGCCTGCGTGCATCATTAAACCACCTTATCTGCCCATCAGTATTAGTAGTTGTAGCGCGTTTCTCATGCTGCTGACGATGGCACAGCATCAGTGGAGCCGTGTTTCCTATGTTGCAAATACATATCAACAGCATGATGAATCATCGTTGCAATCTCTTTATCCTTCTCTTTGAGGTTCTTGTTTGTTTGAATAGCATCATACACACATTGTAATGAAGCTTGTTTTGTGGCAAAGGTGATTGCAACAGTACGTATACTGTAATTAATGTCACATCACAGAATGTATCAAATGATTATATAGACTGAGCAATGCCTAAATGTAAGACAATCTTCAGGGTTTATTGTGACATGTTTTCCAAAATCTTTCTTGAAAATCTGCTCTACGTTCTGTTCATAACACGGACTATACCTTGCACTGCATACCTTGCAGAGTGATATAAAGTGTTGACCTATCTCCAACAATCTACATCAGATTGGTTACACTACTTAAACTGGTTCCTTCAAAGCACTGACACAGAGTCATTGCTGTCTTTTATATCTCACTTTACAAATGTCTGTCCTAAGACTCACTTTTATGTCCTTTAAAAAGACACGATAGATTTGTAGTGTCTTTTTCACAGCAGCAGTTTTGTCAGTTGCACACAGGCTCAAAATGTGATGAATTACATCTGCACTATTATAGCCATATCATTCCAGGCCAGGCTTTTACAGGCACAGCACATCCTGTGATCAAACAAGCCTATAAATGAAGCACTTCAAAGAACTTACTGATAAATTTTCAATTACCTCTATTGTAGATTTTGTACTGTGGGTTGTTTTGAAGTATGTGCTTCGGAGCAAGAAATTCAATTACCTGCAATACAAATGATACAGACAACACTTATAATTTACAAGACACGTCCATAATGCCACAATGCACTAGACAGAATGCATTGAAAAATTTGCTTTTGTTACAATGGTCACTATCTTCAGGCATGATAATAAGTCAGATAACCAGTGTAACAGAATCATCAAAGACAAATCAACTGCCAGAATGTGACAGTGGTTTTAATATAGCAGATACGTGTGTGTGTGTGTGTGTGTGTGTGTGTGTGTGTGTGTGTGTGTGTGTGTGTGTGTGTGTGTGTCAAGGCTAGAGACTTCTAGATCTCTTTGCTATTTATAGGACACCTGCACTGCCTCATATTCCTCATTCAAAACACAAGTTTTTTGCATGTATTGTTGCAATATATTATATTATTATAGTACGTTTCAAGCTGTTATTTGAAAAAAAATGTTTCTTCATGTAATCCCAGACACACTTGATGATGCTGAGATCAGGGCTCTGAGGGGCCATGCCATCACTTCCAGGACTTGTTTACACTGAAGATAGTTCTTAATGACCTTCGCTGTATGTTTGGGGTCTTTGTCATGCTGCAGAATAAATTTGGGGCCAATCATATGCTTCCCTGATGGCATTGCATGATGGACATTTGGTCAGGATTAATGGTGTCCTCAATGCTGAGAAATACATTCAGACAGTTATCCAACTTCATTTGCATAAATGCAGCTCCAAACTTGCAAGGAACCTTCACCATGCTTCACTGTTGCCTGCAGACACTCATTATTGTATCGCTCTTCTGTGAACAAATTGCCTTCTGCTACAGCCAAATATTTCAAATTTTGACTCATCGGTGCAGAGCTGCCATTTTTCGGCACCAAAGTTCCTATGTTGAGTCTCTTGGCCTTGTTTCCATGTCAGAGGTATGGATTTTTGGCTGCAACTCTTCTGTCAAGACCACTTCTGGCCAGGTGCACCCATCTACGGACACTAGATGGGTGCACCTTGGTCCCACTGGTTTCTGCCAGTTCTGAGCTGATAGCACTGCTGGACAATTTTGAAGGGAAATAATCTTGATGTGATTTTCATCTGCTGCACTAAGTTTCCTTGGCCGACCACTGTGTCCGTGATCCTACAAAATCCCTGACTTTGTGTAAGTGTACCTATAAGGATTAATGCTTTGAAAGCAAAGGACAGTAACACCACATATTGATGTGATTTAGATGTTTCTTTTGTCTGTTCACTTTGCATTTTGTAAGTTGATAAAAGTAAACAATTATTTATATTTTTGAAAGTATTCTTAGGTCATATTCACTCACACAAACAAGTGAACCGAGACCACCTCTGCAGCTGGGACTCGGTTCACTTGTTTGGTCTGCACCAGAGTCTGTAACAAACCCTGGTACGCTTCATTTGTCCTATGAGTGCAATCCGAACTTTTTCTGAACCAAATGCAACACCTTTTTGTGTTGAACGGGCTTCCATACACACAAGGGGTATCTTTTCAGGACAACAGTGCCTTTTAATGTAATTAATATCTTACGGAAAAACTGACCCCGCCTTGGAAACCACCAATACAACACACAAAAGCCCGACATGTGTAGGGCATCCTGCATTTAATTAACAGAAATAATGTCTTTTTTTACATTATGTAAATTCAGAATAATTCCAAGTCTAATGAAATAATTTAAATTTGCTCCATTCAACCCACTCTTAAATTTTTAATGTTCAAATTATATTAAGTTCACAAACTTAATATAATCCATTTGCCGAAGGTGTCCAAAGGAAAAATAAGCAACTGTTTTGTCTGCAAAAATATGAAAAAAAACAAAAATGTGCGATCGATCGCTAACTGGTATATCAGGAACAAAAAATGTTGTGATTGGTCATCGGCTATTTCTTTCATTCATTCATTTGTTTCTATTTTATAACAAGAATGAGCCTTGGGTCAACGTGGGGCACAGAAGAAACGCACTGCCTCCTCGATATATGGTCAGGGGAGAGCATATATCACCTGGGTAACACTTTCTATAAAGGTTGTATTTATAATGCCCTATGAAGGCATTCATAATATTTTATAAGGTGTCTGTAAAGCATTGTAATGCTCATTATTACTATCTTAACATGTTCACAAGTCTTCATAACCAACTTCATGATGCATTATGACAACTGGTTATAAATGATATATAATAATCTGCCTAGTCACTTGTTAATTTTATGATGCATCATAACTACTTTGCTTTGCTAAATGTGTATAGTGATGCATAATGAGTTTTGACTTCTACTGTAGTCCTTTATATCTGTAGCTATACGTATATGTAATAAAGTTATAATAATGTATATATCTCCCTACAGCACACAGTTATAAACAGCTATGCAATATCATAAGTGCTATTTGTCAGCTAAGTGACAAGAATATGACACTATTATGAGTAATTAGAAGGTGCAATGAACTAAGTACTGAGTCTGGCATCTTTACCCCATATGCACAATATTATAAATGACTCTTAATATCATAGGTGTTATTTGTCAGCTTTAGGTAAAGCAGTGCAAATGAGGTGTTGTTATAAATAGATATGAGACTATTATAAACAACTATGAGGCACAATGAAATGAGAGCCTGGACAGTAAAGACAAAAGGAATGCATTTAGTTCCCCATGACCCATGATTTCTAACAAGCCTGTACTCCCACTCTATAACTTTCAGTTGTTACCATGATGCCGCCAAACATCCACTTTAAAGGTCTGCCATCCACCCTCCCAGCATTATTACACACTGACAGACACACTACAAGACAGTAATAAAGACAAAATTTTAAGACAGAGAGACACACACACAGACAGACGGACAGATAGACAGACAGGTGGATAGAAAGACAGATAGAAAGACAGAGATAAGTGCCTTTGGATTGGTGAGGTGATTTAGGCTCACAGGTCCGGGGATGATTTCACAGCAACTACAAGAAGAACAGAGGCAAATCTTTAGTGCTCTATCTGGGTTTGTTTTTTATGCAGAAAGGTTTGATTGAAAACAAATAAACAGTTCACGTTTTTCTCTAAATCAATACAGTAGGTTTAAAGCAGCCTAATGAGACCTTATGTTACCACATATCATACAGGCACCGCCGATTACCCGTAGGTGACTTAAGCTAGCTAGACGAAAGTTACAAGACATGGCTAGTTTTCCCTCACAAGTTAGATCATTTTTGTATTCTTGCGTTTAATGATTGAAACCATTCGAAATCATCGCTTTAATACATAAACCATGTGCTTAATGTAAGCAAAGTAAGGCATTAGCTCACAAAACACTAGCAGGACCGAGACACATCCTACCTGTCCTGGAAAGGGCTCAGCGGAGCCAAATATTATGAATGCATTCATAGGGCATTATAAATACAACCTTCATTAGAAAGTGTTAGCATCAGTTGCTTGACGCACTAAAATGCTGACATCTACGGCCAAATCGCAGAGATAATGTGTGTGGCTTAAAATGAAAAAACTTGCCGCCAATAACTTTTTACAGCGATTGAGTAGCTACAGGACACACATGGGTTTGTTTACTATGTTGGTCTGCTTGTCAAAAAATGCAATGTGAATACAAACCGAACTAAGTTTTTTTTTTTAAAAAAAAGGTCCAGACCAAAGCAAGTGAACTATCGGACTTTCCTGGTGTGAATACGCCCTTAGTTTACAGGATTTTTTCCACACCTGCATAAAACTTTTTTACCGTACTGTATGAGAAACTCACTCATCAACTAACGGTGTGGATTAGTCATTTTAACAAAACTTATTAAAAAGTTACAACAGTAGTATTTAGTAGCTAAATCAGCTAAACCAAATAAGTACATGTATACAGTTATAGACAATCATGAACACTATTACTACCTATGCTTAGTCACCAAGTCTGTGAAGAGACTTCAACAGTGCTATTGCTGCTAAAGCTATCAACCACACCGGTTGTTGTGAATCAGTTCAGAGTTACAGCTTGATGAATGCTATAGTATTAGTGTGTCGGAGGAAAGCAATCCGTCCATAGTTTATTTTGCTGAGTTAGAAGCTTAGTTAGCTTGCTGTTCCTTTTGTTAAGCTCTACAGTGAGACATAGGTCTGTGAAAGTTCTTAGTCATCCAGGCCATGGTATATCCAAAAACAGAGAAAGGCAACTAAGTTGTTTATGATGCTCAGTGCAGTGAGGAATGTACAGACTTGTACATTGGGGAAACAAATAAACCCATCCACATACACATGTCCCAACACAAGAGAGGTTAACTATTTAGTGGTCCACTTAGACTTGAAGGACAAAATACACTCCTTTGCAGACAACTAAGTGTGACATAGGATTGGTTGAACACACAAACTATTCAATGTAGTGCTTATTCTGATTTTGCATGCAGTTCAGTCCTCCAGGAAGGTTTGTTGCAGGAGGTGTCATCTCATTTTCTCTTCCTGAGTTCAGAACAAATCGTATCGCAACTGTTGCTAGCAATTCTAGGTTTATCTACATGACTGCATGAAAACAAGATACCCGAGTTAGCATATACCTCACTGTCAGTACAGATGGGCTGTGTTGTTAGTCATGGTCTTCTATAGCAGGCTCTGGTGTCATGCCATTTTAAATTCTTTTTAAAATGCGGTTCAGAGGTGCAATGGTCCATGTAACCAGAGGCAGAGGGATGTCCGGGGATACTGTCACTGTCAAATAGACTCCTGAGCTTTGATCAGAGGTCAGATGACCATCTGAAAAAACTCCAGGCTGGTGGTATTTCATGGCCAGAATTCCTGAATATGGCCATCTACTGCTTCTACTGTGAGAATGGTGTCGCTGATGGTGGACATGGTGTCTACTCTCAGTGTCCCTGTGTTGCCTTTGTGCTGTCGTGGTTGGTCTATGTGACACCTTTGTGTTCTCGTCCCCCCTCAGATTTGAAATTAACCATGGTTTCCCAAACAAGAAAAATGCCTTGAGGATGGAGTTTTCTTCAAAACCTGGTGAATTCTTACTCTTGAAGTATGCATGCCATTGAAAGTATTCTCTGGGGTACTCACAATGGGAACATTAATCTGACTGGCAGCAATCAGTGATTTGGCCTCATCTGTAGAAGAAGAGAATACTTCTCTGAGCACTTTAGTGAGGTTCTTGTAGCCATTCCTGACACTGGAAGGCTGGGTCTCTACAAATCTATGGACAGCTTTCAAGCTGATTTTCCACACAAGTGGAACTTTTTCCCTATCAGTTGCATGTGGAAAGTCAATAAGGTCTACATGTTTGTCACATCTAAATGTTTCAGGTCGTCAAACTAATTTAAATATAAGACAAAGCTAACACAAGTACACACAAAATGCAATTTTTAAATAAAGGTTTTTGTTATTAAGGGAAAAACCTACCCGGCCTTGTGTGAAAATGTGTTTGCCCCCGTTAAAACATAACTGTGTTTTATCATACCCGAGTTCAGTTTCTCTAGCCACACCAAGGCCTGATTACTGCCATACCTGTTCTCAAAACATCCTCAAACGCTAGACATCATGCGGAGATCCAAATTCAGGAACAAATGAGAAAGAAAGGAATTGAGACGTATCAGTCTGGAAAAGGTTATAAAGCTATTTCTAAAGATTTGGGACTCCAGCGAACCACAGTGAGAGCCATTATACACAAATGGTGAAAACAGTGGTAACCTTCCCAGTAGTGGCTAGCCGACCAAATCAGAGTGATGACTCATTCAAGAGGTTCGCTAAAGACCCAACAACAACACCCAAAGATCTGCAGGCCTCATTTACCTCAATTAAGGTGTTCATGAGAAAGAGATTGGGCTAAAATGGGCTGCATGGCAGAGTTCAAGTCCAGAACCTCTGCTGTAAAGGCTCATCTCAGTTTTGCCAGAAAACTCTTGATGATTCCCAAGACTTTTGGCAAAATACTCCATGGACTGAGGAGGCAAAAGTTGAACTTTTTGGAAGGTGTGTGTCCCATTACATCCGGCATAAAACACGACATTTCAGAAAAAGAACACCATACCAACAGTAAAATCTGGTGGTGGTAGCATGGTGGTCTGGGTCTGGCTGTTTTGCTGCTTCAAGACCTGGAAGACTTGCTGTGATAAATGGAACCATGGATTCTGAAGTCTGCCAAAATATCCTGAAAGGGAATGTCCAGCCATCTGTTTAGGACATCAAGCTGAAGTGAACTTGAATTCTGCAGCAGGACAATGATGAGGACCAAAACACACCAGCAAGTCCACCTCTTAATGGCTGAAGAAAAGGGTAGATCTGCCCAAACCACCACGGCCCACAGGGAGATCCAGGAAGAGTCGGCCGCCGATACATGTCGACCCCAGGACAGTGTGCAAGCCCCAGAGACACAGGACACCCCAGGCAAGTCTCCAACGCCAAACCAAGCCGGGTAGACCGCTCAGGGCCAGAAATCAACTCAGGGGTGAGAAGGAGGAGGGCACCCCTAATGCATGCTCGAGGTGTTGTGGTCTCGGTATCCGACGCTGTGAACATGGATGTGGAAGGCTTTAAAAAAAATGTCATAAAAACAGTTATCACTGTAAGAGAAATATTAATATTACATTGCAATGAGTAAAACAGAAATGGCATAAACTAGCAGGCAAGTCAAGATGTAAATTAAGGTTGAGGGAATCGCAGAATACAGACGATTTTTTGCAAACAGAGTCAATTGTTTTTTACGGGCAGCAGATATTTTCTCCAATGATATATATTTGGAAAGAAGGTTTAATCATTGGGAAATGTTTAGCGACTGTTTATTCTTCCAGTTGATTAGGATTGTTTTCTTGGCGATATTGAGAGCTACAAAGACAGGGTGTGATAGATGGTGAGGTAAACTGATTGTTGCCAGGTCACCAATGAGGCACAAGTTAGGGGTTAATGAGATTCTGCACTCCAAAATTAAGGCAAGTTTGTGTGTTACTAATGACCAAGTGCTGTACTGGAGAACAGAGCCAGAGAGCATGGAAAGAGGAATCGTACTTGTTTTGGGTCCATTGTGTGCATATGTTGGATTGGGAGATGCCCATTCTATGCATCTTGTATTGAGTTGTGTGTGATCTGTGCAGTACTTGAACTGGATCAGGTGTAAATTTGAGTTTTTTTTTTTTAAATTTGAGTCATTTTAAATATTTTTTGGCAGATCTGGGTACAGAAATTTAAAGACCGTAGACAGGGACAGATCTGCTTCCCATTTTGGTATAAATGTATAGAATCGGTGGTTGATAGCAACTTATATATTATAGAGAGAGCTTTCTTCTTTTTTTGGTGTGAGTTTTTTAATGTTTGTGACAAATTGTGGAGGCTGTATGTTATCCTGGAGCATTGGAATTTTCTTCCTAATTATCTTGATCACCTGTACATATTGGAGGTTTCCATTTCTTATTTCAAATGTCTCAATCTGTGTAATTCATAAGTAAGTTTCCCTGGTAGGGGTGCTGGAGGTGGGTGATTCCTTTATGCTCCCAAGTGCTGAGATGAAGAGGGACTTTGTTATTTACAAAGTCAGGGTTGTGCCAGATTGGGGAAAACATACAGGGTTCTAGACTTTTCCACCAAGCAGACAGGATGGAGGCAATAATTGGGTTTTTTGAAGCACTTATGACACTTAAGGGTGATTGTAATGAAGAGCAGGTCTGAAATGCATATGTTGTGGAAGTCCACCTGTTCTAGTTCAAGCCACAAGTTGTAATATGCCTCTGGGTTTATCCATTGGGTGATGTATTGCAGCCAATTTTCCAGGTAGTAATTCATAAAGTTAGGTGCATCCACCATCTAAAAATTTATTTTTTTTCAAGAGTGGCGAGGCTTTGTTTTTTGAGTAAAATTTGGTGACTGCAGAATAAGTTCTGGAACCATTTTGCTGTGGGTTTGAAATGGATCATGGAGAACAGATAATTATTTTGTAATTTTCATTTTAACTGTTGCTATGCATCCCATTAGAGAGATGGGAAGATTGGTCCAGTGCCTCAGGTCATCACTTATTTTCTCCAGGAGTGGATCAAAGTTTAGTTCTACCAACTCTGATAATTTAGGTGAGATATTTATGCCCAGGTATTTGACATTTCCTGTGGAAACGGGAAGTTGGGGTTTTTGGTCAGCAGGATCAAATGCTTTGTCCGTTATTGGTAATATTGTTGATTGGACCAGTTGATAGAGTAATCAGACATCGTCAGCATAAAAGATCGTCAGCATATAAATTGATCTTGTGTTCAGAGTCAGTGAGTGGATACTGTGGATGTTGGGGTTCTGACGTATTGCTGATGCGAGCGGTTCAATGAATATAGCAAATAGAAAAGGAGAGAGAGGGCATCCTTGTCTGGTTCCCCTCTGTAGGGTAGCTCCACCCTACATGTGATGTGATCCCGTTTGTGGCGACTATAGCCTTAGGTGAATTATACAGTGCAGAAACTCAGTGGATAAATGACTCCCCAAAGCTGAAATTTTGAAAAGTGCCAAACAGGAAAGACCAGTTAACTTTGTCAAAGGCTTTCTCAGCATCAAGTGATAAAACAATGGCTTCTGTGTTTCTACACTGCGACATGCTGATCAGGTTAAGGGGCCTTCTAACGTTATTTGTAGTTTGCCGGCCTTTGATGAAACCTGTTTCGTCATTGAGAATTATCAACGAGATTACTTTCTCTAGTCTAGATGCTAGTGCTTTGGAAATAATTTTGATATTGGTATTAATCAATGAAAGAGGGTGATAGCTAGAGGAGAGTGTTGGGTCTTTATCTGGTTTTAAAAGTAATTTAATTGCAGCAGTATTCATTTGGGATCTTCTGCAACCTGTGTTTTTGATCTCTGTCACTGTCCTTAGGGACAAAGGGGCCAGAACTGACCGGAAATGTTTCATGAATTCAGCAGGGAATCCATCTGGTCCAGTAGCGTTGCCCCTAGGCATGTTTCCTAATGCTGTTAATAGTTCTTCCATGATCAGTGGCACATCCAAGAAGTTTCTTTGTTCTGCAGTCAGGCCTGAATGTCGTCAGGATTTGGGTTGGAAGTTATTGAATATATTTTTTTTATAAAAGTTAAAAAAAATGTAATTAATTTCCTGTGGTACTTGAGTATGTTTGCCGATTGAGTCCTGAATTGCACTTATAAGAGGTTTTTCTCTGTTGCATTGGAGATGATTCGCAAGAAATTTTCCTGATTTGTTGCTACGCCCAAAAATCGAAAAACCTGCTGCAAGTTCTCAGTTAATGTCATTGTAAATGTTTTTTTGTTAATATTGTTCTTGAATGTGCCTAACACAATACAATACAAGGGGTCACTATTAAAAAATGTCTACACCATGTTAACTGAAGCACATCTTGTTCCAGGAGCGACCAAATCCCACCTAGAAGCATATTATGTAAAACCTTAGTGTCTTCCACAGTTCAAATTCTGACCTTGCAGTGATACGAAAACTCTGGTATCTTATACCAACTTGTTGCTTTTTTCTCTTTAAATACTTTGTTGTTTTAGAACTGACTTTGCAAGCTCACCACCTAACCACTGCACAGCGGTAGAGCTAGCCGATATATGACCCACAGCGTCAAAAACCTTGTAGGCTTTCAGCTGGCATGCAAGCAAGCTTGCACTGTAGCTGACCCCTTATTGTGCTCCCAACACACCCACATGTTCAACACACTCAAAAATCTGATGCACTTCATTCTCCAGGGCCCCCATGTTAGTGCAAGAGCCGCCTGGCTGTGGCAAGGCAAAGAGCAGCTAATGCTTCCAGAGAGATATTTCAAGTGAAGAAAACGGTTTAGGGGATTCCTTTCTGTGATGATACCTTTGAGCACAATTCAAAATTCAAAGATGGAATAAAACAGAAAGCGGGTTATCCTATGACCAATGCATTATTGTATGAAAAAGAAAGAAAGAAAGAAAAAAAATCTTGCCCAGAGACTCACTGTAAATTTAGCGCACTGTTTCTTCTGTTCTGTTGCTGTATGTTTTTTTTTTCTTAGAATAGCTGCAGAAAGTAAAAAACGTAAGGACAGGAACAGCAGAAGGTCTGATAGTGAGGGCTCAATTTCCTTTGGGTCACATATTACATTAACCCTCAAGGATGATAGCGAAGCAGGCTTGTGTGCCCATGTACATATACACACACAACCAATAAAAAGCAACTTCAACAACTGATGTTATCATCCACATCATGTATGTTTTGTCCAGCTAATTGAACTGCAACTACAGAATGATCATCGTCATTGCTGTTCTCTGACTGGTATTTCGGAGTTTTTGCTGAGACTGAAAGCAGATGAGGTGAAGAACAGCATGTAAAAGCTGGACTGAGAGACCAAGGTAACCACTGCTCTGCTCTGAATCTGCAGCTAAGCAGAACTAATTGGGGAATAAAATCTTGAACTGGACAGAAAAACTGAGACACAAAAAAATGCAAGGGCTGCACTTAGCAAAATAACGATGTAACACATGCAGTAGATTTGCTTTATGCTGTATATGATTTGATACATCGCAGTGCAGTTGCATTTTGTAAATTTCTGTACAAAAACCCAAAAGCCATTTCAAAAAGCAACTAGACTTGTAGAGTGTTGAAAAGATGTTTTAATGCTACTCTGAGTAGCTTCTTCAGTCAGAACTGAAGAAGCTACTCTTATGAGCTCTATGACCATGACATGGATGACTATGAACCTTCACAGACATACTTTACAAAATAAATTAATTGTGAAGACATTCTCACAGAAATTATATGTTAGAATGTTAATATACAATCTGACAAGGACCCAGGAAACAAAAAAGGAGACATAAAAGCAGGATTTAACTTTTTAAACTAGTTAAATCGTTATACCCATTTGTCTTGGGTAAGACACTTAACCCACCTTGCCCCCAACTGTGTGCTCCCTGGTGTATGATTGTGAGTGAGTGATGTTGGTGGTGGTCGGAGGCTGTAGGCGCACATTGGCAGCCACGTTTCTGTCAGCCTGCTCCAGGGCAGCTGTGACTACTGAGGTAGTTTACCACCACCAGGGTGTGACTGTGTGAGCAGATGAATAATGCATTTAATGTAAAGCGAGTTTCTATGATAAAGCGGTATATAAGTATTATTATTATTATTATAAAGCAACATAGGTTGCTGATGTGTGTAGGGAAGCGTCCATTAATGACAATGGGACCTGCCTGGCCTATCTGCATTTGATGTACAGTATATACAGTTTCAAATGGATGAATGTACTTGAGGTGTGTTGAAATGATTGCATGGACACCAGGAGAGCAGAGAAATGCATGACCATCTACATAAAGACAACATCAACTTCATAAATTCCACCTCCTTGACAGACATCTTCATATTAAGATCTTGGAAGGATAATTGTTTTGATCCCTATGTTATGAAAATGTATTAAATCTGCACTAGAGAAGATTTGTAAAAATTGCACCTGTTTTACCAGATAAAGTCATGAACTGCAACAGATCATTTTCATCTCTAAGTACAATGTCATTATTTTCAAACCTAGGAATTCTTACATGATGAGAATCCTATCTCCTCTAGACACAGAAGAGACAAGCTGTCAATAAAATATATATGAAGTTTGTATAAAATACAGCAGACGTGCTCTATCAAAAAAAAAAAAAAAAACTCACAAGGTTGGATGTGCCACTGATTATGATTGCAGCAGTTGCAAAATGAGGAAGCCTCTGTTGGCATTTTGAAGTCAGAATTTAGGTGTGAAGATTGTTCAGTGAAATCACTTTACAGACTTTGAGGTTATTGAATTCTTCAAAGGTTGCAGTAAAGTGTTACCATTTTCCCAAAAAGGACAAAACAGTGTTGGGCAGGCTCCTCTTTTTTCCAACTGCATATAATAATCACAAAATCCAAATTGAATTAAAAGTCCTCTGCTCTTGTTCATTCCAGGGCTGTAATCTTTATTTTGTGACGGGGTTTGTGTAGTTTAACACTTCAGCAAAAAAATCTGGCAGACATGCCACTTGGAACAACTTGTGTATCATTTCATAGCCCATTCAAACATACTGTTGCATTGTGTATAGGTCTCCCTCTGTTTTCCCAGACAAATGCTTTTAATGTGATGCAGCTGCAAGCAGAACTGTTTGGTTTGCATTAGCCATGTGTAGCCTGTGTCTACACCACATTTTAGCTTAATACAATTAGTCTAACAAAGTCTAACTTTGATGGCCATGATTAAAATCAATGCACATGTCCATATATTGTGTATCATGTTCAACAAATTATTCTCTTATTCCAAAATGGTAAATCTGTATTACCTACAAAGCCACATTACAGTTCTATCAGAGACCATAGGCCTTGTATCGCCACATTATGTAATAATGCTGCATTATGTAATAATGTGATAAGTTTTCACGTCATTATGTAATGATACCGCATTTTGTAATAATCTGCCACATTTTGTAATAAAAATCTTGAACGCAATATGTAATAAACTTTGCTGCATTTTGTAATAAGTTGTTACATTTCACATCACTTATTACAGATTGCAAGTGTTGCACTTTTTTATGAAGAAAATGTAATAATTTGGTGCATTATGTAATAAACCACTAAAATGGATGTCTTTAAAAAATTTAAAAAAATCATTAGGACCATCAGAAAAATAATAATAATTCATTTAATACTGACTTTATGCATACCAGCATAAATCATTAGTATGAATTCATTTCTAAAACTAGTAGTTTCTAAAACTAGGATGCATCATTGGTCAAGAGAGTGTCTTTAAAAAACTGCTTGATGAGTGTTACTGGCACAAACATTACCGGTGCACTGACATGTCGAGAGACATGCACATGCAAATATTATACATGATAGACAGCAGACAAAAGACAAAAACAAATATGGAATGGAAAAAAAAAAAACAACTTTATTCCAGCTCCATTTCTTTAATACAACATTGATGTCCTTTCCTGTAGTTGATAAAACAAAGATGACCATAAAAACTAAACCAACTAAAAACAGCACATCACATCAAAAAGATCTATCTCTGATATGCTTATGTAATTAAAAAAGAAGTCTATCAACGATTGCCTGGTACAAAAAATATTTGAAATATTTACAGGAAATTTACTAGAGACTTGATGGGAAAACACTTATCTAGTGGCACTATTGAAAAACTTTCCCTCAAGCATGAACTTCTCTTACAGTGTTAGACCTGCAATGGACTGGCGATCTGTTGTACCAGGTTGTACCCCAGGATGTATGTAATAAGTTATTACATTATGAGCCGATTATTACATTATGAGTTGCTACACAGCCCTATGTTGAAAGACATCCATGCACCAAATATTACATTTTGTTCATAAAAAAGTGCACCAACCTCAATTTGTAATAACTGATGCAAAATGTAACAACTTATAACAAAATGTGGCAAAGTTTATTACATTACATTATTGCATAATGCAGCATTACAGGCCTGTATCATGAAGCGAGCTCCCAACCCATCCAGCTGAACCTATCCACAACAATGACGATGTGGATAAGTGGTATCAAGACGCTGGTTATCAACTCGGTAACTCAAGCCAGGTTTGTCTTGTTGTGAATCATGTAAGGCAGCAGACCAATCACAATCATGAGCGCTGATCCGCCAACAAAAAGGAGTAAAGATTAATTCTCCTCAAATATGAAGAAGAAAAAGTAAATCTCACCTAAACGTCAAACACCGTGGCAGCATCGAAGAGACCCCCCATGATATGGCAAAGGATTGTACATTGCATAAATTACACATCTGTGGCTCAATTAGTTTACATTTAACGCAGCCATGAATCCCAATCACTGCGCTGCATAGATGAATCACGTGTATGACAATTAGTCTCATTCCCCCAGATGTAACCCCTCTGGGGTAAAAAGAACGTGATAAAAACCAAGCACAAAAACATAATTTCATCCGTTGAGTATGACTTCTGAATTCCATAATGTTACATTGGCTACATGGTGATACCGGAAACGTAGGGTTAACCCTGAAGTTACCTCGCTATGTGTTTGTGTTTTGTTTTAAGATGAGCTTCAGATTTTATATAGCTCACATTAAAGCCTTTGCACAACCCTCAAAGATCAGCATAAATGGATTGTGATGTATTAGCAATGAAATCTCCTTTAATACAGAGGTGATGTGGCCCTAAGTGGACAAACTGATGAGGGTGAATTACAGTACATCATTTTTAAAATTTCTAGGTCATTTGAATCCATAGCTGGTGAAATCTGTGATTCAGATAGAAAATACCAAACATGGAAACCATAAGTAGCTGGCATTTCATTTCATGAAGGTCGAAATGTTGAATGTGCAGTCAAGATCATACAGATAATGTTAACCTTTGGGAATATTAGAGGTACAAGAACATTTTTTACATTTTACAGAGTTTATTACAGACTTCTTTACATGCATCTGGAAAACAAATGAAGGCCACAAGTATGGAAATTGTGTTCATGTTTTCAAAGGCTTCTCTGATGTTCTGATGGGAAACGCCTTTGTGACTCTTGCTATAGGATGAAGGATTACTATTTCCAAATTTCATCAGGGTCAAAACACTTTCACTGTGACCCAAATTACCTGGAATTTGAGTGGGAGAAAACCTTAACATTAATATTGAAGAAGCGGCTGTTTGGAGTGCTTCAAGCTGCAAAAATTTGAGTTTTGTCAATTTGGATGCATCTTGATAACATGAGCAGAAACCAGCAATTCAGTCAAACTACAGCTGAAGTCTCCACGGGACAGCTGCATATGTGTTTAAGGTTCATAATATTTGCACTCCGGACTTTGGTTGATCAAACTGAATTGATTTGGTGGAATTTGGTTATTTACTCTGCTATGTTTGAGATGCCACGTTCTCATGCCATATGATAAAAATATGTCCTCTGTGCCAGGCTGTAGGCTCATCCTTTCACCAAGCTGTATTTAATAGGCCATGGAAGAAGTGGGCCTCGGATGCTGTAAGTTAGATGACAAATTCAATCTTAATATTTTTCCATGACTCTCAATTCCTGCACAGTCACTCACCGTTGAGGTAATTAAGAGATGCTCATATGCCAAATTATTTATTTATGTCCTCAATCAACAAATTTTGTTTTTTTCAGTAAACTGCCTTGTTAGCCTTTGCAAATTGTCTTTATCACAGCACACTTGGGCACTACTGTTGGCTGAAATATTCATGTAATGTAAAAATCCTGATCTGTATACAGCCATGAGTGCACTTAAGTATAAAAACCATGATGGTAATCACTAGAAATAGTACACAACAATGAGAGCTTGAAAAATGTACAATGTATCACTGATTTGTGTTTAGATTGTTAAAACTGATACTAGTTACCACTCATGGTCAGATCATGTCCTTAATGATCTGAAGTACTATGGGAGCTAATTCTCACTCACTCAGGCCAATTCTGTGTGACAGCAAGCTCAGGGGGTGTTTTAAACCCTTTCACATCTAAATTGTCACATGTAATGCAAATTGTTTCCAGCATCTCCATGTATTTTGCAAGTTGTATGAGTGCGTTGCTTCGTCTCTTGCATATTCAGCTCGCTCAGAGCACAGATGAAAAGGACAGGGTGTTTGAGTGGGTAGCCTGCATCCTGGCACAAACAAGCAAACCATACTGTTGCATTTGTTGTGCAAAGATCCATTAAGACTTGACAGCCATTCATGGCTACCTTATAGATGTTCATAATAATTTAAAGAGAGAATAATTCCATAATATCGTTCTATGATATTGTTGACCTGTGTAATACAATATATGAAAACAACAAAAAAGGCTTTAATATGTTTACTATTTAAATTTGTGCAAAGAATATGCTACCAATACTATAACATTCATGTACAAAATAGTAGGTACTTGGAGTATTAAATTGACTGTGTACCGTGTAATTAATTAACAAGGTTCCCGGATAATAATGATGTCATATACAGTGCACCTTTTGCAGTTGAGAATCACCAACAGATCCTTATTATTTGAGCACAGATGCATTGTATGTCCATGAGAGGAGAAAGCTCCCATGAAATGCTCGGTAAAGAGGGAGTGGAGTGTAGTGTAGCAGTGATGTTTATAGTAATAATCTTAACAAGATGGATTTATTGCCTGCTTTATTTGAGATAGTTGACTGCAGACAACAGGAGAAAGAACAGCAAGGCAGGAAGGTGTAATGAAGTGCTTTAGCATTATAACTAATGCAGGAGCTGCTACTGTCTATAGACATGTGCTTCCATGTTTTCCTGCAGGTACATTAATGTTGAGTATTTAAAGATGCACATCGACATTCACCCCTCTATGTTTTCTGTCTCAGCCACCACGCAGAAATCTTTGTGTCTTTTGTAGTGAGGTGAATCTATCTTAAGGATGAGTTCACATTTTCTCAAGTCTAACAATACTGATATGTCTTCTTGTATATATTGAGACAGTTGTTGTTGTTATTTTATTAATTTCTCCAGTATGTGTTGGCCACTTATACTTCCATTGCTGTTTTTATACTTTTATATAACCAGGAAGATCCCACTGAGATTGTGAACATGTTTTTCGCTTCGTAAGGTTCGTAAGAGTTCTAGCCAAGATTGGCAATATCAAATACAAAATGGTTACAAAAATGGGTACATGGTTACAGTTAAAACTCAGACAAAAGACAAATGAAAGAAAAAAGATAAGCGCAAATTGCATAGTCAACCTCAGGTACTCTCAGTTTGGATTTAAAAGTGCTCAATGAAATGAACTCAGTTCCTAGTCACATTGCACATATTCCCTGCAAAGGGTCCCTATCCCAGTCCTTCAAATGTATTAATTCATTTTTAATCTGCCGATACCAAGGATAATACTTCAAGACTATACTTAAATGTTACTCAAATATGCATTTCACACAGTGAACAGCTGTAACCTGAGTCAGGATTAGCCAGACAAAATAAGTGACAAGATAAAACGACAGCACCTATGTACACTGTACTACCACAGCAGCCAGCTGACAATCTGGCAATGAATGGTGAACTGAACTGGGCTTATATCCAGGGTAGAAGTAGAAGTGGCTGACTGGTGGCAGGTGGCTTGATTGAAGATGGCTGTTGGTGTGCATGTAAGTGGTTAACTCCAGCTCCGCCCAGCTTCAGACAAACACACAAGTGAAGGAAAAACACTAGGATCCTGACAATTTGAACATATCTCATTCATAAGTTTAGTCATTCATTTCTTACACTAAAAAAACGGTCAAACTGGTCCTGTTTTCCTAGTGGTATTTTTTATTATTTTATTATTCAGCACTCTTTTAAATGCAGTGTATAATGATCTAGCAAAAACGTTTTTATAGGCTTCTAAAATTGTGTGAGATGTTCTTTGCAGTTTTGAGTCCCCCAGCCAGATACTGAAGGCTATACTCATCTTCTGTAAGCGCTTATCCTCACTGGGGTCGGGCGAGGGGCAGGGTACACCCTGGACAGGTCTCCAGTCTATTGCACGACTCAAACCTAGAGTCAATTTAGAATCACCAGTGAACCTAACAAACATGTCTTTGGATGGTAGGAGGAAACTGGAGACCAGAGAAAGAACCTACACAGACACAGAAAACATGCAAACGCCACACAGAAAGGCCGAGCGAGGTTTGAACCCAGACCTTCTCACTATGAGGCATCAGTGCTAACCACAGTGCTTCACCACTCTATTGTGCTGCCCTGAAGGCTATACTACACAATGAAATTTGATGTAAAATGAATTAAGTGAAAACTCATCTGCTATTATTGTTTGATCTTATAAAAGTAAACAAAGCTAGAAATCATGAAGCACTGTACGACATATTAAAATTCAGTATTACAGTTAACAAATAACATGTGAAGCTTAATGACCTTTGTTGAGCTTATAATGTAGTTTAGAATTCTTAAATATATTATGGGAAAACACAGTTATTAACACACACACACGCTTTGAAAATTAACCATCAGTGAAGAAGCGCATAGACTTCTACTCCTTATTCTGTCAAGAAAAGAGATTTCATTGAGAAACGAAGACAACATGCTAAGGCCAGTTATAGATAAAACTTACTGAAAGGAAGCAATGAAACCATTCAATAAGACATGGTGTGAGTAATGTCACCAACTCACTGTGAGAATCCCAGATGGATGGGTAAGAAATTATTTGTGTTAAGTGTTAAATAAAATAAAATTTTGTCTCAAGTGTTTCTCTGGGCTTCAGTACCCATATTTCAAGCCCAATTATAGGATTTGTGTTTTACTATATAAAGTAATTGTTGTTTCTTTTGTGGGAAAATGTTTTCCTCTATGGACAATACTTTGGCATATACTGCCATATGCCGAAGTGTCCTTGAGCAAGACACTGAACTTAACTGAACTGAACTGAAAGCTCCCAGTGCGTGGCACTGGTGTGTGCTTGTGTGAGCGAATGGGTGGATGTGTCTCTAACTGTAAAAAGTGCTTTGAGTACCTCTGAGTGGGTAGGAAAGCACTATATAAAAACAAGACTTTCTTTCTCTGTTGTCAACGTCTAACTTAGATTTGACACATTTTAAATTTGCATGGATAATATAAAATTGACTACAACTCTGATTTTCTGATCTGTCCCTCACCTGTGAGGTTAAAGACAGGTCATCTCGTATGGTGCAGGGTTATCTGATTTACAAGCTGATCATCAAATGAATTTTAGCACAATGGATTTTATGGATTTTAGCTGGTAGGATTTTCTCAGGTATTTCTGTTAAAAGTTAAAGCAGAATTTTTGCTTTGCTGTGCACCTGCTAAATATCATATAAGCAGATGGATGGGTTTCAAACAGGCACAATTAGACAATAGGTGTTAACATACATTATACCTGGATGTTTGACTAGATCACAACATCTGTAAGAAAATATTCATAGCATAAACTAAAGCCTACTCAGACACATCTGTGTCCATCAGCAACGGAGAAAGTACAAGCTCAGAACATGTAAACAAGCTTGAGTGCACACTCAAAGCAGATAGATATAGGCTGTCATTGTAGATCATTATGTTTGACACAGAGACTCAGATGAAGTCAAGTCAAATGAAGGTGCACAATAATGATGAAAAATTATGTATTTTCAATTTCAAGAATTTTGGAGCTTTTGACCCTCCATGATGTATGTGCTCCCTGATGGGACAAAAAGAGCACATTGCATTACAGCACAAATGCTAAGAATGACATCATGTAACAACACATGAATGCAAATCAGCAGATTTGATCTCATCTTGGATTATGTTGTGCTTGTGCTGTTTTTCTAAATGTTATGAAGTTATTGCAGCACAACTGCAAAGTCATTTTAGAATTCTGTAGTGTTTTACCCAGACTGTTTACAGTGATCTAGATTATATAATATGCAAAATTAGTTATAAAAAATTGTGGCTTTGAATACTTACCTTACAATTGAGCATATAAAACTTTACATTATTATAATAGTTGTGTTTGAGGGCTACCAGCCGATCATTTTGACCATAAGACTAAGCGCATTAAGCTAATTTTAGTACTATTATAAATATTACCTATATACAGTTAAATGTAGTTCCTCTTTAATGTCCCCTGCTACTGTCTATCTCCTCATGTTTGACTTTCTTTCTTTTTTTCTCCACTCTCAGCTGGAACCACCTATATCTTTGGGAAAGGAGGGGCTCTAATCACATTCACCTGGGCCCCCAATGAGCGGCCGAGCACCCGAGCTGACCGGTTAGCAGTGGGCTTCAGCACTCAGCAGAAGGATGCCATCTTAGTGCGAGTGGAGAGCACCAGTGGGCTCGGGGACTATCTACAGCTGCACATAGTAAGTACTGGAATCTTTGGGGCTTTAAGTATAAATACCACAAAAAAGAAGAGATGATGAATAAAAAAAAAACAAAAAACAGAAACTTTAAAGAAGATTAAAAATTCAGACCTAAGAGATCATATGAATATGTGTGCACATTCCTTTTCTATTTTCTAGATCTTACATTTAAACAATGTGTGAATTCATAAAACTACATGGTTTGCTTTATGTGGAAATGTCTCTTACACGTGGCTACTCATCGCTAATGCATCCTGAATGTATAAATGTTTGAGAATTTCGGATTAAATTCTCTGAAGAATAAAATATGAAATCCTCAAATCTCACGGCTCATTGTTGAAATAAGGGAATCCTCAGCAGCTGCCAGCAACTGTGCCTTTTCTGGAGGGAAATCAGCCTTTTCAGTGTGTAGCCACAGGACAGGTGTGCCATGATGAAAACCAGAGTGGAGATGTGTCAAACGTCTGTGAGCAGTGTAGCAATTAAAATCACACCTGATCTTAAAGGACAACGATTAGAACCAGACAGTGGTGTATAAAAGCTGCCACTGCCTAAAAACTGCCAGGAAACATTTCACCTGAGGTGGGATCCGTGCACTACAGACGATCTAAAGGCATGATAGCATGCACCATTCTGACATAATACACCAAAATGACGGACAGAAACTCATCTAAAACCCTCTATCAGGCATTGCCACCTAAACGAAACGCGCACACAATTTTTTTTTTTTTTATGGGAACGTCATGAAAACACAAATACAGTGAACATTTCATTTAGCGCTTCTGCTAACCTCACCACCACATGACCACAAATAGCCACATGAAAACAGAGATGCTGCTGATTACAACAATGTCTGTCTCTTCACTGTGCAACAAAAACTCAGAGCTATAACATTCGCAAAATCATAAAGTGTGTCTTACCTTTGTTGTTTTGTGATTAAAAGTTATATTTCAGCTCCAAAAAACGCGGCTAATGGCTTCTCCTATGACTCTGCGTCAGTTTGAAATGAATCATGAATCTCCCGTTTGTTTACACGAAAAGGAAGCAGTTAGAGTGTAGGGTCGCTGACTATGTGCGATCTTCGGGGTTACTTCGCTCTGGATCATCATTGGTGGATGCTACGGTAAATTTGGGCATGGTTTTTGATTCTCTAGATTCTGATTGGTCGGTAGAGGTGTCAATCATTAAAACTGACCAGTTAGTTGTCGAGATATTCTCCTTCGAGTTTCACCGAAGGCCTCCTTTTACACACTGTCTGAGTGAATGAGTCAAAACTGTTACGTTTGTATTTAGTGATATGTCAGTGAAACAAAATTAGTTTTCATACTGGTACCTGAGAAAGGTCAAATGGCAGATATGGTGCCAAAATTTGACAAAAAGGCATAACTGGTGCCCTGGATATAAATGGGCTTAAACTTCTCTAAAATTGTTAAGATTCACCTTTTTACCATCTAATTTTGCACAGTTACTCATCAGATTCTACATCACTAATTCATATTTGAATTGGGCTACTTTCCCACATATCAGGGGTGGTTTTTACTCTAAATAATTTATTTTTAGATGAGAACAGAAATTTATATTTTCTACTTTGTTCCAGATGAATTTTCTCTGAGACAGTAACATATATCTTTATTCTGACAGTTTTGTAGCAATCTCACAGGTGTTTGTGTCACAGGTGACCAAAATTATTCATACAGCCTTTAGATTTGTAAAGATATATCCCATTTATTATTTTATTATTTTCCCACAGGAGGCAGAAAAATAGGCACAAATAGGGATAGGGACAAAGAGGTTAAGATATGTTCTTCAAACTTCCTTTTTATTTTCCATATCACATGGCCTGTTGTTGACGGTGATGGTTCAGAGTTGTGTTAACTAAGGGGCAAAAAGTGAAGGAATTTTGACTCGGAAGTGAAACCAGTACATATCTTAGCAGTTATATTCTGCAGTCATTTTCACTATGCCACACTGTTGTTTCATAGCTATCTGACATTAATATTCAATATCAATTTTAAAACTGAAAACGTAACTTATGCAATTTTAGATAAGAACATAACACCAGACTGGCGTAATTGGTTGTGGGACATGCGGGATCCAAAAATGTGCTGTTTAATTTAAATTCGATATGTGATTTTAAATGTGTGAAACTGACCTTGACAACCTTGGACCGTTGCTAGTAAATGCAGCTGCCTGCATGAGCATCTTAAAAATACTTGTACACAGACAGATTTCTTAGTTTGACACATTATTACTGCTCAGTGGAAGAAAATATAAAAAGATTCAGAGGGTGTTCAGGTTATGTTTTTTTAGTTTTTCAACATAGCATCTCACCTTCTTGTTTTGTAGTGGCCTGAGTTGTCATTTCTCGTACTTTGTCATATTATTAACATTTCTACATTTTATCACATGCTATTCCTTCCCTCTGAAGTAGAGGGAAGTGAAATTTTCACCAGGTGTTGGTAACAACCAAAGTAATCCATACTGAAACCAAAACAAATAAGTTCAGAAATTAAGTTGTATGTAAAAATGTAAAATGACACAGGGAAAAAGTGTTGAACATGCTTACTGATATTTAATACTTTGTACAAAAGCCTTTGTTGGTAATGAAGCTTCAAGATGCCTCCTGTATGGAGAAACTAGTCGCATGCATTGCTCAGGTGTGATTTTAGCGCATTCTTCCACACAAACAGTCTTTAAATGTTGAAGGTTCGTGGGCCTCTTCTATGAACTCTGATTTTTAGTTCTTTCCATAGATTTTCAATTGGATTCAAGTCAGGTGATTGGTTGGACCATTCTAACAGCTTTATTTTCTTTCTCTGAAGCCAGTTGAGAGCTTCCTTGACTCTGTGTTTGGGATCATTGTCTTGCTGAAATGTTCACCCTTGTTAAATTGTGATGTGTTCAATACTTATTTTACCCGCTGTATCAGTACTTTTAATTAAAAAAATCAGAATCACATCAGAGAGGAATACAAGGAATTCATGACTCAACCACAATTATTTTTATGTACCACAATACGTTTTGTGTAAGCCATGTACGCACCAAGAGTGATGTACTGATGAAAAGACGCTCCATCATCCCTATATATAGGAGATGATGTCTCTAAGATATTTCTCTGAATTCCCAGCAGTATTGTGAGAAGCTCCCATCTGCATGAAGTCTTGTAAACCTATCCAGTACAGAGTAGTTGACTGGAGACAAACTGGTGAGGACAAATATTTTGGCCTTAAAATAATCAATATCTGTCCACTCTCGCTCTCTCTAAGTCTTTACAAAAAATATAAAAATCCTTAAAATAATCATTTCCCTTTCATTTTAAAATGATCTGATTATAAGGAGAACTAAGAGCCTGGACAGAGGACTCCAGCGGGAGCAGGTGAAATACTCCAGGAGAGTTCATGTCAAAAGAACTAGGAGGGAGAGAAAGCAGTTTTTCATCAAGATACATTATAGCAAAACACATAAACATTAAGTACCTACTTAAAAAATGAATTAAGAAAAATGGACTTGGAAAAGCCAAGCTGTTGTTTACTTAAACTCAGTATTGTTGCTTTGCCAGCTTTCAAAAGGTTCTTTGGGGTTGTTTGGCAATCATATTCCACAACACTGAGTTGAGCAAAATACCAAGAGCTCATTTATTGAGGCAATATGAAGCTCTGGACAGGGCTCTGCCCTGGAGGTTTTGTCTAGATGACATGAGTTGAGTTTGACCTGTGGACACTATACCCTACAGCAGCTAAACAGTTTCTCATCATTGTGCTTCTTCAGACAAGTAAAAAAAAAAAAAAGTTAAATAATAAATATTTATTCTACTGAGTTCAGGTAAACAAAAACCACAGAAGACATTGCATAACAGAGTAACATAAAGTATTAAGTAAGTAAGTAATTTTTTTTTTTTCATCATTCTTTTGTATAACACAATATGACTTTTACAGCAAGGATTAATACACTACTCATTCCCCCCATTCCCACCTATAGTAACACTCTCTTTAATTAACTAACAAATTCTTAGTGAGTAACCATGAGTGGGCAGACATTTTTCCATAAAGTGTTTCATCTTCTTTCTAGCTCGGGTGGATATGATTATCCAGCTTTAGTTCATGGGTCATAAATGTTGCCTTTTCCTGTGTTGTGAGGTGATTGCATAATTCAGAGCAATCACAATCCAAAAAGCCCAAAACACCTGCTGTTGACCTCCATTATTAAGGCCTTGTTTGTATACAGTTCCTTTATTTAATATCAGTTGGACGTCTCAAGCTTAAATTTCTGTTGTTAATGGGACCTTCCAGGTCTCTGTGGAGACTTTGCACTTTAGTGCTTTACACCAAGTATCAGCCTGAATAATTATTTCAAATTCAAAAGGTTTCCAGAATGATTTTACATATGATTATGGAGTGAGAGCGAAGCACCACAACAGGTTTTACATCACACAATAGCAACCACCATCGCAGCAAGCAGCTTTTCTGTCTGCACATTTGAAGTTTTAGGCTTCGTGTCAGTAATGCGATACTGGAAGTAGGAGAGTAAAGGAACAATCAGTTTTTATTAAAATGTGCATGTCAAGGAAAGCGCCGTGGAACTACATTCTGACATGTTGGGTGTACGTGATATTCATATAAAAGCTGTAGGACCAGTAAAGGTTGTGTATATCTGATATACAGATTTACTATATCATGTGACACTTTATTTCCACCTGCAGACTCTTTGTCCTTGAGCTGAAAGACAAATGTTATGTGGGTGGATTATAGTCTATCTCCTATGTGCAACATGTTACTGTATGCATGTTACTGTTATATAACATAACATACATATTACATAATCACTTGATGGTTGGTTACATGATTAAGACATTGTAATTTAGTATTCTGGCTTTTACTGCCACACCCCCACTTCAGAATAATGAAGTGTGTCGTATTCTGTTCTGTAATCACTGACTTTAAATGTAATTTCATCAAAAGGTTACTTCAAGCCAGCAGTTAAGGTAGCAGGCTTTTATGCCGTTTCTCATATTGTCTCTTCTGACTACATTAGCACTTTGACCTTGAGGTGCATTCTAAAAGACTTCAAAGGCCTGAATTCACAAAGGCCAGACAGGTACAATGGGCTCACATAGCTTGTTTCCAATGTTTGTTTTTAGTACCACCCAAAGGCTAGCTTGAGAAGCAGCTTGACCTTTGAGGGAAGGTTGGCAGGAGTAGAAAGAGATCTGGCAGGAAGAGAAGTTGGTCAACCAAAAGACAAAGACAAAAACAGCAGGGTTCTGTCAAGAGCAATCCACATCAGGAAACCTGGGCTGGCTGTTGAGAGGAAAAGGTGCTGAACATACTGTCCATGTCAGATAGATATATATGCTTTTTTGTTTCAATAAGGTTTCTGTCTTGACAGATATAGTCTCCATGTAGACTCAGAGTCTAAACATTTCAATAAAAGTAAAAAAAACAGAGGAAGAGGAAAACCAAAGAAAAACATGTTTCCTTCCAGAGAAAGCAGTAGCTTTCAGTAAATCCTTTTTCATATGCTGTTACTGATAGGACAGACTGTGTTTGGATATGTCTGTGTGCACAAAGACATTGTAAGACAACATCTGTAAGACAAAATCAGTAGTCGCTATTTCCATTATCACCACCACAACCACCACCAATCTACAGTCTTTTTTAATGACAATAGTGGCAATATCCAGTAGCAGTATAGGAGGTGAAGAGTGGGCTGAAGGCTCTCAGTCCAGGCCCTTTCTCCAAACCTTTTGTAGGAGGCTCAGTTTACCTACATTTTTTGTTATGTGTTTAATGTAATCCATTAATTGTTTGTTTTTTACCTGTAGGACCAAGGAAGGATTGGTGTCATCTTCAATGTGGGCACAGATGACATCACCATCGATGAGCCCACTGTCATGGTAAACGATGGCAAGTACCATGTTGTACGCTTCACACGCAGTGGTGGTAATGCCACTCTCCAGGTGGACAACCATCCAGTCATTGAGCGTTATCCATCAGGTAAGGCCAATGAGGTGGACTATGTAGCTATGTAAAGCACAGAGAGATGGCATGGGCCATCTGGTTTAGCAGGAGATGACTGCATGTCTGTAATACAAACATAAATCTCTGAATGAACAGTTTGGATGGTTATTGTTTGGCAAAACACAGCAATTGGCAATTTTCCCGTTAGCATTTTCACTTGAGCTTTCCTGTCACCAGTCACCAGTCTATGTCTAAGCATTCAGCCTCAGCATTTGATTTCCACAATCAAACAATTGACCATACTTTGTGAAAATATAACAATCTACAAAGGATACATTTGCCAAAATCTGCATTTTAACTGCATCTAGAAAAGAAAGAATTCTCACCATTTGCCCATTCAGTTCAATTCAGTTTTATTTATATAGCGCCAATAACAATACAAATTGTCTCAGGACATTTTACAAAAACTGGCCTGAAACCTCCGGAGCAAACCTGAGGGCAACGGTGGCAGGGAATTGTATTCTACAACCAGTTTGGCAGAGAGGTGATTCGGACAGTGACATATTACCAGTGCAATTTGCTAGGCCTTTCCAAATAAGTAAAGCTTATGGAATTTGAATTAAATACTATATAAGTCAAATGTAACTTTTATGTGTTGTTAAAGTCCCAATGCAATTGAATTTGGTGTTATTATATCCTGTCTTGAACAAGACATCATCTATCCACCTAATCCGCTCAGACATTGACAAAAAGTAATTTTGTAGGTATTAATGATTTCATGTAAGTTGTAATTTCTTGGAAAACAACAATCAAATGTTGATGGCTCATCCCACACTAAGTTAAAGTACTACTGAAGCTCTATGAAACGTGTGTAAGTAGTACCTACTTAGGCATTGTGAGAGAGAAGTAGTCTTTCTAGGTTCCTTCCTGTTTTTATGGGAAACATGTAAAGATGCAGAATGAAATAGCATTCTGTGACCTATTTCATTGGGCTTTAACTCAGCACTGTTTGACTAAGTGAATATGTTGCAGTCCCTAGTCTGTCCGTTGTGTCCTTGGGCACCTTGCCCCCCAGGTGTACGCTCCTTGGTGTTAATTCAGCTGACAAATTCTTGTTGACATTCAAAGACCATGCTTAATCATTCTTAATCCATACATTGTTGATGTACACATGCTACACATACGATTCGATTACATAATATATTAAAGTGTAGCAAAACAAACAAACAAACAGACACTCTTTCATCTATTTCCATAAATTTAATATACACAAAAAAAACAATACATATTCGGTCAACTTCAACCCGTTATGAATCTGAACCCATCAACCAATTAACCTTATTCAGAACAGGTGCACCAGCTGGTACTGCAGGAGGAAACAGATCCTGTCTCTGCCTCCAGCTGGATCACATAAATCAAAATTGTATAATGGAGATGGTGTGTACCTTCCTGTCCCACTCTGTAATCAGTTATTCTGAAACATTTCAAATGCTAAATGACTGAAATGCACATCATCAGTCATAAACAAGGCTACTTTTGCTATCTATCTATCTATCTATCTATCTATCTATCTATCTATCTATCTATCTATCTATCTATCTATCTATCTATCTATCTATCTATCTATCTATCTATCTTTTTTATTCATTCATTCATATTAGACTGTACATGGAAAACCTCACACCAGTAGTCAAATCATATCAACAAGAATTTATTAGTTGAAACATGGGAACATTTTGAAATCTTTGCAGGTGATTGATGAAATCTGTTCAATCCTGCATCATTACTAGACTGACTGAAGATTAATTATCACACTAATGTTAACTGGGATATTGTCCAGGAACGATTTAAACTGTTGTTATTGTATATGTCTCGTTCTAGTTCTGATATGTTTTATTAGGCTTTTGTGTCTGCATGTGTTAAATAGAGCGCTGAAGTCTTGTTCCACTTGTGAGCAGCCCCTGTCCTTTTAACCCTGTGTCCTATTTTAGAGCTAAATACTGGACCACTGAAACTGAACACATAACATTTGAGTTTTCCAGAATTCAAAATTCCTGTGAGTCTTTGATATGCACTATATTTGTAAAAGGAAACTGTGGAAATGAAATGAGACTTCAACTCTCTGTACTGACTCCGGTCAAATTCAAATACTACTGTCTGTTTTTGCTCGAAGTACAGCTGAAGTATCGCTGTCTTATATGACTACTTTTCTGACTGTGTTTGTTGCAGAGACTGATTTTTTCTTCTTATGTTTAACTGAATGAACCGCTAATTTATATAATACATAAAATGATTCTGCTGTAACTGGTAATTACTGAAGTTCATGCTTTGCTTAAAAAAAAAACTAAATAACTAACTAACTAACTAGAGTAGTACATTATAACTAGCCTAAACATGACTCTAATTAGCACTAACACTGTCATGATAATTAGATGACACTAAGTAAAGTACAAGTTTCTTTTAACTCTCAGCTGGGTTAAAACGGATAACTTGTTAAACCTGTTAGCTGTTCTAACATTGTTTTTAACCATGTGATCTTTCAGCTTGCAGATTTTAACCTTTAATCTGTCTCTCCAAATTCTTTGAAGGACACTATGATAATGAACGACTGGCTATTGCTAGACAAAGAATCCCATACAGACTTGGTCGGGTAGTTGACGAGTGGCTACTCGATAAAGGTAAAAATTAACTGATTAATTAATGAATCCCTTGAAATAACTATTAAATAACCTTCCCCCATGAGAGGTGCAGTGCCAGAAGACAAGGGTGACAAGGAACAAGTTGCCCAGATGTTTATTTGCATTTTAATTTGTGCTTCTATTGGCTATGAAGTTTGATGGCCACAGAATAATTTCAAATGGAAAAATAATCTAGAAAAGCCATAGCATACTTGTCATTTTTTTTTGTCATCCTTACATCTTGTGGAGAAGCTGCATCTTAACAAAGATTTTAAACTAAATTAACTAAAAGCCCATAACCCTTGTCTAACTCTCTATGATTCCTACTAACCGTTGTGTGTAATTAGATCCTGTGTGTAATTATTCTACATAAAAATCATGCTCACATGCTCTGAGAGAGTTTATTAACCCTAGTGAAATATGTGGCATAAAATGACCAGGTCCCCATCCCTAATAAATGAAAAAGGTAAAAGCATCTTTTACTTTTTTCTTGTTCCCTGTAACAATGTATCGCTTTAAATTGTAGTACAACAATGGTGTCAGACTCCCTAGCTAATTTTGCTAATAAGTATCCTCTTATGTTTGGCCTATTACTGAAGTTCTCCTCCTCTCATGTAACACTGCTTATCAGTGCAGCTGCTGACAGTGGTGACGTTGGATATCATTGTCTCTTTCAGATGAAACAGTTTGACTAGGGGGAAACATGTTTTAATGGCCTAATGACTGATGAAGTCAGTGGGAGGAAGGAGTTATTTTGTCATTTAGGTTTACACAGTCTGGAGTACAGCAAAGCTTCTGTTTTAATAATAACCTGTAAAAAGCAGCAATACGATACCCATCCTCGCACCATTTATTTTAGGGACAAATAAATACCCTGGTCATCATCCCTGTCTTTTTAAAACACGTAAATAGGCCGTAAATAAGCCTCCTGTTGTAACCTGCATGTGTAAAGTTAAAATTATAAACGTGCTGCTCACTAATATTCCCCTTTCTAAAGCTAAACAAATTACCATAAATGTCTGTAACCACAAACGCCCACATGGTTCAAAGTATTTTATGTGCAAAAACTTCCATATGACTTTTCTTTGTCTGCTCCACTATTCTCTCCCCCTTTCCACCTTTTCTTTCTCTTTGTCTCTGTCTAACTTTAGGGAGACAGTTGACCATCTTTAATAGCCAGGCAGCAATTAAAATTGGCGGCCATGACAAGGGTCGGCCCTTCCAGGGTCAGATTTCTGGGCTCTACTACAATGGCCTGCAGGTGCTTAAATTGGCTGCAGAAAATGATCCCAGTGTACAGGTGGAGGGTAACCTGCGTCTGGTTGGAGACTCCCTGTCTGTGCTGACCACTGACACCACTTCTGCCACCCCGCTGGCGGTGTCTGATATGTCGACCACAATCATGGAAACCACCACCACTATGGCTACTACTACCACCCGGAGGCAGCGGTCACCCAGCTTGAGGGAGAGCATCTCGAAGGTGAGAGTAGTAAAAGTAGCAGTAGTAATCAATACTGAAGTAGTTGCAGATAAAACCTGAAAAAATGCCCCAGTCACGTAAGTGTCTCAGGCTGTAAATATTTCCTAAGATATGCAACAACAACATGTATGGTTGACTGTATCTGCATCTAGCAAAAATGCTGTGTGCAATAACAATAAGAAGAATCTGATTTTGTGCAATAACAATAAAATAAATCTGATTTTGAAGTCTTAAGAGAAGTAATTTTATTTCCAAATGTTACTATAATAACAACATTAATGCTTCTGTATACTGTATATTGGTACTTAGCTACTACAACTTTATAGTATAGCATTAAAGTATATTTGTGACTGTGTGTGTGTGTGTGTGTGTGTGTGTGTGTGTGTGTGTGTGTGTGTGTGTGCAATCACAATGGTGCAATCACAATACAATGTGGATGCAACCCATTTCAAATAAATTGGCTTTAATAAGTTGACCATCTGGAAGAATTTCAGTAGTCAACACACAGAGTACTTTATTTTCAGTTTATCAAATCCATTACTGAGCTTTCTATTCCCCGCTGTGCACCTCTCAACTGTGCATCCTAACATCTAATTTAGTCATGTTCAATGTCGGATTTAGTTTATTTTTGTAAATGTTATATATATACAAGTATTTATACAAAAAGCAAATTAACTGAATGTAAATAACAAAAACGGCAGTTAGCCTACAGAGATTTGCCATCACAAATGTTTTGACTTTGTGTCAGCCACAGGACTAAAGGATAAAAAGTAGCTGCATGTGGGCTTATTTTGAATCTGTTACTCTAACCAAAAAGTGGTACAGTGCTGCAGATTTTCCTCAAAAAGGACAGTCAGCCAGAATACACTCACAAAAAGTGTGTCAAACCTAGGTGATGAAAATGTGATCATTTATTTGTCTTAAACAACACATTTTCTCTGTGTCCCTTCAGCCCCAGAACTCTGATGATATTTTGGTGGCATCTGCTGAGTGTCCAAGTGATGATGAGGACCTGGAAGAGTGTGAACCAGGAACAGGTGGGTTTTCATGGCAAAAGGATGGGAGCAGAGCACCTTTCAAACCTAGTTACTTTTACTCCAGATTGTAGGGAAACATTTAAACCATTATTATTATTATTATTATTATTATTATTATTATTATTATTATTATTATTATTATTATTATTATTATTATAAGAAAATCTGTTTTTGCTTTCCTTCATGTTTCTGGAGCTATCTTTATTCAGGGATTCTGTCAAACAGCTGCCCTCACTGGATTATGGATGCAGACTCAGATAGTGACAGTTCATCGTGGACGTGCCTGTAACTCACTAAATTGGATCAAAGGAAATCCTTACTGAGTGTGCTGCAGTCATTAAGAGCAGATGACAGTAGATCAGGCTCAAGACAGAAACAAGCTGAGGAACTTAAGAATGACTCTGCCCTTATCATGGGCGCCTCAATTATTAACATGACCTTATCAGAACTGTTTGTTTGTGACTGGCCCTGCAAAATGTGACTCAAATGATGATGAAAGAGAACCGAGTGGCCATAAATATCAGTGCAACTCTGCAGACGGAAACTTGCATCCACAACTGGAAGACATTCTGTATACGGCCTAATATATTGAGGGTTTAAATACTTAGGAGTCATTAAATTCATATGCCATCCACAGTATTTCTTGTGTGCTTTCTTTATATAATAACCTGTCTGCTCTCTTGTCACCCCTTAACCTCAGTTTACAGATGTCCATACAACAGCATGGCAATTTAACTTACTGTTCTTTTGTTCATTGTTTGTTCTTCATTCAGCTGCTGCACCCTTCTTGGGTCATCTTGTGTGTTTGTGTCTGCGTGTGAGCTCCTTTATGATTTTCCTCAGTTTATTGTACTCCCGCATTGTTAAGAGTGTCAACACATCAACACTTTGACTGGATATAAGAGTCAAATTAAAGTGTACATTTAAGACAGGGTTATAATGGTTTCAATTTGTTTTCCCCTTCAAGTATCAAATACTAATATAAATAAACATATCAAACATATTAACATAGGTATAAATAATTTAAGACAGATAATATTAGTCTAATAATCTTCTTTATGAGGAGAGTTGCCTTCACCTTAATGAACACAATTTCTCAGCCAGAATTTTGGCTTAAATGCTGCTCTAATTAAAGATCCCCTACCCTTTCTGTTTCCTTTCTAGGAGGTGAATTAGTGTTACCTATTATAACAGTGGATTCCCTTGAGCCCCCGTCTATCGCCACCCGTTACCCTGTCATCCCTCCTCCTCCTACCCTCCTATCCCCACTTGAAACCACCAAAGAGTCCTTGATACTCCCTCCTCACCCTTCCTGCCCCCCGGACCAGGAGGACTGTGGTGACCCTGTGGAGGTCTCAGCCTTCGGCTCTGGGGAGATGACGGAATCTGATGATGAGGACTTTTACAATAAGAACTCTCCCATGGTCACTGACAGGACAGTCCTTCCTCCACCTCCCGCTGTTGCCGGTGAGGGTGGAGTCCAGAAACCCCGACCCATACCTCCTTTTGTTCCCACCACCAACCCTGACCAGCTCCACATTCCTGCAGGCAAAATGAACACCCGTGACCAGGTGCTTCTGCCCCCTGCTCCTCCTTCCTCCAGAAACACACCAGGACTAACTTACCCACCCAATTTTCCCCATGTGCCCACAGCCAGCCCCACAGCCTCTGATGAAAAGAGCCAACCCGGTGCCGTGGAGGTGATCAGAGAGTCCAGTAGCACCACGGGGATGGTGGTCGGTATAGTGGCTGCTGCAGCTCTCTGCATTCTTATCCTCCTCTATGCCATGTACAAGTACCGGAACCGGGACGAAGGCTCCTACCAGACCGACCAGAGTCACAATTTTGCCAACAGTTCCACTGTGGAGGGCAATGGAGCAGTGGTCAAAGACAAAAGCACAGCAACTGCCTCTGTGGCAAAGGCAATCACAAAGGGCAAAAAGAACAAAGACAAAGAATACTACGTCTGAGAAACTGAGAAGGAGAGCGGGAAAGTTCAGACTGAGACAAAAGGATGAGACAGGATGCTTTTGTTTTGTGCCCCTTTGTCAGGTCAACTATCGGAGACATTTCCGTAAAAGAAAAGAAAAAAAACAACAACGCGCAAGCAATTGTATCTTGCTTTTACATTTTTCTCAAGTCAAGTTTGCCCAGCTCCTGTTAGTGATGACTTCTTCTTATCTACAGCACAAGATCGGACTCATCCTCCGTGTCACAGTGTGCACTCAGTCAGCAGTCACCAATTCTTTGTTAGTGTACCATTTTTTATGTTTTTAACAAGCTAGGAGGAAACATATTCACTTTGGCTTTGTATATAGCATGGATATGGTACAGTGAGTGCTGAGAACATGCAGTTTCTTTGTACTTCTTTGTAATGCTCTATCTCAAGTCTCAATGTTCCCATTATGATGTATGAAGCGCAACTGGCCAGTTATTAATTTTTTATGGTAGATGGGCAGAAATCATCCCAGTCATTCCTTTAACAGAAAGCCTTTATTTTGGTAAGGTGTCATCTCTGTAGGCTCCGTTTTATTTTATTAGGTTTTAAACTCCCTATACACATACACCGCTGTCCATGAGAGATGAAATTATATTGCTGATGTATAATTATTGAAGCAAGTTCTCCTGAGGGAAAATATAGTATTTTAAAGTGATTATCATTCAATCAATCACATGCCGATCAATGAAACGTATAGTATGCTGGATCACAAGCATTATTTATGTGAGTCTTCACAGTCATTGTGCCATGCCATTCCAAAGTAGGGATAATTGTGAACAAGTCAGTCTACTTCAGTGAAGGTGTTTCTCTGTAAACCCTGCTTGTATGTACATATAGAGCTTAAACTGAAAAAGCATTGTGTGAGCAGGGAAGTTATAAAGACTAAAAATCATCTGAGACAGCTATCCCTAACAGCTTTCTCAAGAACATCAAAACTGTTCCAGTACAAACTTGACAGGATGTTTCAAAACACAGAGTCACAAAGGAGGAAGAATTTCTGCTTCTTGAAAAGAGAGAACCAATACTTGTCACCAGAGGCTGGCTCACTGTTATCTTTTCTTTCCTCATGGGGTAATTCAAAAGCACACTGCAAATGTAAACATATCTTTGAGACATAGATATTCCTTGTAAAGCAGCCAAACATGTATGTTTTTTCTATCAGTTATTAAAAGACTATTCTATGAGATTAATAATTGAAGATTTGTGAATTGTATTGATATTTCTCTGATATTTCGATGTATGTTGTTGCCACTCCTCTTGACACATTGCATTTTAGATTGCCTTTGACTCAAATCCGGACAAAAAGCACACTTTACTCTAAAAGCTGCCTAACTTTTTTTTTTTTTTTTTTAATTTTTTGGGATTGTTTACAGTTCACATTATGCAGAAAAAACACAGATGGAACAAACATATTTTATTTTATATGTGCAGAATCTGTTACTCAATGAAACTGATGATATAAAGCCATTTCCTCTGTTTGAGTTATTTATTCATGCTCTGTGAATTCCTGTTATTTTTTATGAAAGTGCCGTTCAACGTGAGCTGCTCATTGCTCAGAAAATATACCATTCCTCACTCATTGCTATTGTATAGTGTTCATGTGAAATGGATCTTAATATGTGTACAGAACGTGGATAAAGATGAAAATACACTTGATTATATACTTTGTACACACGAGTGTTGTGTTTTGCTTTTCATAGGCTCATAAAAAAGATGCTTTGTGTGATTCTTGGATGCATATTGGATGGTATATGTGTTAGGTGAACGCTGAACTTGAAATCTTAATGTAATGTACTGATGGCATTAAAGAATAAAAATTGGTAATCTTAAGGGATAGAAGATATCAAAGAAATTCATAACGATGTAGTTCTACAAAAGCCATACTTTGCTAACAAGACAGGTTAACACGTTTAACAGGAAAAAATAGAATTTCACACAAATTGCAGATGGTGAAATGTGTTATAAATGTTACTTACACTTGAGTTTCATCACCACTTTTGCTTTCTTCCCACTTTTAATCACTCCCTTTTGGATGCTGGTGTGTTACAAATGCCTGCATGTCTCTTATTATTGTTAAATGAAGAGCTTTCTTTTGCACTGCTGGTGCCTAATTTTGGTCTTTGTTGAAACAGAACTTGATTTCAGTGAGTCAAAAAGACAGTCAAAGCATTTCTGATGGCAAATCTTGACATGTGATGTCTAAATATCTAGGCATATAGTTTTATTATTATTTGGAGCCTGGGTCACGAACTGGTGGCATGGTTTGAAAAACATGGGGGGAAGCTACTTTTTGTAGACAGAAGCGTGGCTGCCAATGTGCGCCAAACGGCCCCTCCGACCACCACATTCATACGGGGCAAGGACACTGCGACAGTAACCGGGACAGAGCGGGATTCGAACGGCCAACCTTCTGATCATTGGACAACCCGCTCTACCACCTGAGCCACTGTCGACCCGTCACGTGATTTTACACATGAAGAGCAAAAAGCAAAATATCTAATTATCGAGTGAAGCATCGAAACATTGATGCGTTTTAATTAAGCATCCTTAAGAATTCTCCATAACATCTTCAAGCATCTCTTAAATAAGAATAATGTGTTGTATGCACAGTAGTATCATGTTTTACTTAGTTTGACTACCCCCTGCTGAGACCATAAGGAACTGTAAGATGGAGAACATGTCACTGACATAAGATTACAAGTCAGTAGGGTTACCTGTCCTGTTTTGCTCTTCGTGCTGAGACTGATGACAAGGATCCTGTGGCCAAGGGAGATGTGGTGTCGGTACAGGTCTAGTGCAGACGAGGTCTGATCTGTGCCGACACTGGCTATCAAGGAGGGTGGCTGCAGGATATGATGAGCCACTGCTGCCGCAAGGTTAACTCAACAAAGCAGCTATGATGAGACAAGCAGATGTTCATCTGCTACATCTGCTATGCCTACACTGACCAGTGCTTGCAAGACAGGATTTCTCCATGCTGTAAGAAGCTTATCTTTATTTCTGATATTATATGCGAGGTCCACAGTTGTTACAATTAAAAAAGCTGAAGTGTGGCAAAAGTGACCTTTACCTGGAGTTCTGTTTTGTTTTGTCCCTGGCAAAGGAGAGCACTGTCAACTTTACACAACCATGATGTTGGTCCAGAAATTAGTTTCTTTCGCTGTCTATGGAATTCTTTGCTGTAACATAAGAAAACTGGTGGGACACATATTTTTGGAATATTTATATCAAGATAGAGTGAATAAACTCTTCATTGTTTAGTCAAAATGTGGCAACAGTTAGTCCACAAATGTTTGCACGTTAAATGAAGTGACAGATTTCAGGCAAATTTTTAAAAAATATTATCATTCTTGTGAAAAACTACCTAAAGTCAATGAGCCAAGATGGCCCTTGGCATAGTCATTCATGCATTTTTGATTACAACATAGGTGACAGTGACAGTTTGAGGTATTTGAATAATACTGTGACATTGTAGCCACTTGGCTACAATCCCATACATATTTACGTTGTAACATGTTCATGTAACATGTTTTTGTCACATTTTTAAAAAAATAAACAAATAAAATAAATTAATATTTTTCAACTTTATTTAAAACATAATTTACAAACAAATCTGTTGAAAATATCACAATATCCTAATAATTCATTCATTCATTCATTTAAAAGGTGAAGATTTTTCATCTTAGGTAAATAAAAATGTATACGCCGATCCGGTATGACATTATCTGGCAAAATATTGTCATTAGTGGGGGGCCTTTGAGTCCTGTGGGTTGAGGGGAGGGGGCTTTGTGGATTAGATTTGTTTCAGTGCATCCCACAGATATCTGATGATTTGGGATCTAGGAAGTTTGGAGGCCAGGTCAACACCTTATGCTGTTTTTCAAGTTTTTTGTTTAAGTTGTTGAGTTGTTCCTAAATTCTGCTGGGGATGGCTGCTGTCATCAAGGAGTGTCATTGCTATGGGGTGGGTGTGTCTGCTCGGATGTAGGTGGGTGGTACATGTCTAAGTAACATCCACAGGAATACTGGATCCAAATGTTTCCCAGCAGAAAATTCCATTGTCAAAGATGATCAGATGACAAACATAACGACATCTACAGGGAAGGCAGTCTTACTGTCCTTTACGGGCACGTGGCTAACACTATAGCATTGTGGATTTACTACAGATTCACTACAGTCAGAGCGGACAGGGACACCAAGGCAAGTGGGAAAAGAAAAGTTGGTTAGCTTGCACCCTTTATTAACACAAGTGTAACCCAGGGCATGTGATGGTGAAGACAACCATCATGACTTTAGATGCAGCACTTTCATGCTGGTTTCTGGACAACCAGGTGACACTGAACTCTGTGCTGTCTGCTTTTGTCCGGTACGTGGATTGTCCTACCAGAGCAAATACAACAATTGACATTCTGTATGCAAACATAAAGGATGCATACAAGATCACACCTCTACCAGCACTAGGGAAATCAGACCACAATCTAATCCAGCTCCCGTCTCACTAGGCAACCAAGCACCAAATGCTCCCTCAGGAAATGGTCATCTGAGGCCAAGGCAGTCCTGAGGGAAGGCTTACAATCCACTCACTGAGGGTGCTGCAAGAGGCCTGCAGTGAGGATTTGGAGGGGATCACATGAGATTCCCTACTGACAACAACAGGTTCTGTGCAGATGTTTTTTTTTCCCCACCAGAACTGTGATTGGTGATTCCCCAACAAGAAGGTCTGGATTACCTTACCTCAGTTCAATGACTTTTAACAGGTTCAACTGTTCAACTCTTGTATTTTTTGATTTTTCCAGCGCGTTCAACACCATCCAGCCCCTGCTGCTGAGAGACTGACTGAGATAACAGTGGACACATACCTAAAACCCAGAGTCATGCAAATTGCAGAAATTCTCAAATGACATTGCAACTGCGGGGTGTATCAGGGATGGACAGGAGGAAGAGTACAGGAACATTGTGAACAACTTTGTTCCATTCAAACATTCAGATAAACACAACCAAAATCAAGGAGATGGTTTTGGATTTCGGGACCAGGCCCTACCTGTCCCATCAACAGGAACTGTGTTGAGGTGTTTCACACATATAAGTACCTGGGTCTTCAGCTGAATCGCAAAATGGACTGCTCAGCTAACACAGACTCGGCCTACAAAGGAGACAAAGGTCCTTCAACATCTGCTGGAAATGCTCTATTAGACTATCATTGATACACTGTCCTCTTCTACCCTGTGGAAGGCAGGGCAAGTGCTTTACATGGAAAATAAACGCCCCTAACCCCCATGCCCCAAACCCTCATTCATGCAGACACATATACACACCACACACAGAATACTACACACACATACTCCCCAAGCATACCCGTAGCAAAATGAGCAACCGCTATCTTGTCTGACGTTATAAAATGTGCATTTGCTGTCAGCAAACGTGTTTTGAAATAAATGAATAAATAAATTACGTGGATAAATATTATGTATTTCAAATAATAGAATAAAATACAAATTAAGCCTTTCCCATGACGTCAATAACCCCAGCCAATCACCTCTCTCTCTTGCAGCACAGCGTACGTCCGTGCGTGTGTCAACTAGTTGTGTTAGCCAGAGCTAGGTAGCCTGCGAGCTAGCTCGTTGAAACATTTTAACATAGACTCCGTGTATGGCACGAAACATCTGTCGCTCACCATGAGAGGGAACACTGGCTCTCGCTATGTGCCCGTCAGCCTCTGCTGTCAAAGAGGATGAAGGACTTTGAGAAAACAATGATAAGTTAGCCAACGCCAACAAAAAGTGAAGCTACAGTTTCTGACTAGCCGCCTGCCTTCCTCGTTAGCATCCTGAGAAGGAAAGCTCTGAGATTGCAAGTACTGGATGCGGAAGGAGGATATGAGGCAAGCTGGACAGCTAATGCTAACTGTAAGCTATGCTTGGATTTAAAAAAGGAAAATATTTCACTGTGAGCACACTTGTTAAACATTTTTAAGTGAACCTGAACGAACATTAGCTAATGGCATTCACCTTTCCACTAAGTGGTTAAGTTATCTTGTTATGGCGAGACACAACTAACGATAGGGACATTACACAGGTTAAAACGCTGATCTACGCGGCCTAACATTAGCCGGTAACTAGCGTCAGCCGTTTATTTATGTTTGTCAGCCAGTTTAGAACAGTGCACTTTCTCTTGTCGATTAGGATTTCATATTCACAAATGTCCGCGAAAGCAGTGGTGGTTGAACATGTCGAATTATACCGATTAGAAATGCGAGATTTGTATAAGCTAGGCTAAATTGTCTGTTAGCTTGCTAATGTTCATCAGAAAACTTAATATAGATTTCGGCGCTACTGGCCTGGATTTAAAAAAAACAGAGACTTTCCAGATCTGCCAAACTATCAGCAACCCGAAAGAATATCTCAGTTACTGTTACATAGCATCCTTCTTGCATTGGATTGGTTATAAAACATGTAAGACACGTACTGGTAAACGATACATTTATTTTACGTTGTGGTTCGTGGCAGTATTCCTTTTGCTTTTAGGGATTTGTTAAAAATGATTCTTCCCCAGTTATTGTAGCAAGTAAAAAATATTATTACAGTTTTCCAATCAATGAAATCCAGGCCGCTAGGAAGCCAAGGAGGAACTGAGTACCATCATAGTTATAATGTGCGGTTACATTTTCCACTTAATGTAATACCTAAAACAGTGCCTCAAATATGAAGGCTAACTCTTGTGATCTTTCTTACAGATGAATGTTTTTTCATACATGAATTGGGTTACCAATGTGCCAAAAAGTCACCCTCCTGATTACCCAGTAAGGATTAGACTAGAGTGTTGCAACGTTGGTGCAGGGAGGGATCTCATACTGGCACAAGAATATGCAAGAACTTTTGGCCCCAACTGAAATGCATATACCCAAGACACAGAACTACTGATGAAACAGTCTTGGTCAACCTGCCATCACCAATGGAAGTGCCATCGTAGACATAATATACCTTGGCTCAAACTGCTGCAGAGTTTTTTGAGCCTTGGAGGAAGTGTTTGAGCTTTTGGTTGAACCTAAAGGTGGAAATGGGTTCCCAAGCTCTTCAGATACTGCGGCAGGGTGTGTGGGCTTCACTCACAGGAGGCTGGTATGTGGACCCCCATCAGAGCACATTCTCCAACTGCTTCCACCTCTACCTTTGGATATTTCTTCTGACCTTCCCCTTCCTTCTGTACATGGTAAGCACATTTTATAACAGGTTTTACTTCCAACTTATCACAAAAAGTATAGTACTAAATTCAGGCATGCATTTTTTAAGGTGACATTGGACTCACTATTCAGTAGAATTGCTTTTATTTATTAGACAATTTCACAAGGGAATTACATATATCATGTCATGTCAACTTTATCTGTATAGCCAGATATAAAAAAAAAATGCCTCAACAAGCATTATCTATAAAACTTGCTGCAAAATCTTTCTGAAGACTTTAGACAAAAACTTAGTGACATTTTCACAATACTATTACAAGTCCTGACTTTATATTTATAACTTTAACATTTGCCTTCCATAATATGGAAAAACTGAGCGCTTGTTTAAAAGCTGACCATGTGTGCCTCAAAAAATCCATCCAAAATGGCCCCTTTTCCGGTTGACCTATTACGTCATATGATGAACAACTGGAGTCTAATGCGGCAGACCAGCATTTCAAACAACAAGATGGATAATAGTCCAGCTTTTTTAATCTCGTACATAATATGCCCACTACTTTTGGTGCAGATAAGATGTGCGCTATCCCTCAGGTGGTTCTACAGCACTCTCCAGTTAATGTCCCTTTGAGGCGTATACATGCCAGGGAAAATTGATTTCCAATCGCATTATCTGGGTGTCTTAATTGGATAAGGCGAACTCTGAATTTAGTCAGAGTAACGTGTTTACAGGCACTTAAGTTGTCCAGTTTAAGTCGACTTAAGGCAATAATTTGTTCTTTTCCTGTGCATGTAAACTTACTGATTGAAGAAATACCACAACTCTCTGTAACCAATGACAACATCAGTCTTAGCTTTAAGTAAAATAATTTCAAAACTGAAATATCTCTAAATTAATGTAATGTCAGGACCATGTCCTGGATTAAATGAGTCATGAGCCATGAGAATTTGGTAACTGTTATTAAATGGTTCGTGACTCTCATTCTTTGAAGTGACAGTATCATCTCATATTTGTATTTTTTCTCACCCTTTCAGGCTCTTCCTCCTAGCTGGGTGGTCGCAGGCGTGTACTCTGCTGTGGTGGCAGTCTTTTTCACAGCCATTAAGGTGGTGAACTACAGGCTCCATGCCATGTTCGACCTAGGTGAGATTGTCGAGAAGAAACAGGCCTCACTCACAGCTGAAGCCCCAAGGACAGAAGGAGGAGATGCTTCTTCAGCTGCTCGTGATGGGAGTCAGCACAGGTAAGAACCCGTTTTCTCACCAGTTTCGGAGAATATTCACATTAATATGAAATGCTTCATTCTTTTAACTTAGTCTGTATGTAATGTCTTCACAGGGATAGTCATGTTGGTGTTGAGATGACTGTTTTTCGGAAGGTCAACTCAACACCCCCAGTACGCTGTAGCTCCCAGCACTCTCTGTTCGGACTGAACCAGGTGTCGGTGAGGATTACAGTGTTTATAGAAGCATGCAAACCATACTCTTGCCTCTAGCATTCATTCATTTCTATTTGTTAGGAAATTGAATATCCCACAAACATGAGTTCAGAGTAGTTTTATGTCCCCTTCTAATATGCAGAAGTTTTCATTAGAATTAATTTTCATTAGTTAATTCACTAAATGTGTATTTTTTATCTTTAATTGTCAGGAGTTCTTGCCTCAGCTGGAGGATACGGGTGGCAGTAAGGGTAAGTATGGAATCTCTGTGTATAAAGTCTGCCTGCCAGACAAATAAGTGACATTCTCAAATCCTTCTCTTAACTATCTGTACATCATAAATTACATATTGGTTCAAATATTTTGCAACTTTATTCATTTTATTTCAGATATCAAAGAGTTAATGCAGGAACAAGAAAGTAATAATGTGATTGTGACATCAGCCCATCAAGAAATCCTCCGTCAGAGTTCCCAGGACCCCACTAGTGAGTCTGCAATTATTAAGGGACCCTCACAAACACGGAGCACCATATAATCCAATCTGAACATACATATCAATTTATGCAAGAGGAAAAATAAAATGAGAAATCTCTAGCAATATTTTATTGCTGTGTCATGGACTTTTAAAGGGCATTTCAGTCTAATTTGAACTGTCTTCTTGTACAGGGGCTCCCAGTGTGTTCCAGTCCTGTATTGCTGCTGCTTTGGGAAGTGATTTCCCAGGTCTTATGGGAGTACCTGCTGGATTTGGAGAACCTGAAGACTGCTTATCTATACCCCCTTCGCCCTCAAGTCAAGAGGATGGAGGCGAGAAAGAACAGTTGCAGGAAGTGGAGGAGTTACCCGAACAATTATCTCATCAGAGTCCTGAGAACAGGGGGTTGGGAGCCTATTCTCCCCTTGGCCCCTATGCTGAATCTGAGAGTCTGGGGGAGACTCCCCTTAGCCCCCTTATAAAGAGCAGCTTAAGTGAGGAGCTAAGTGAAAATCTTTTGGGCTTAGGCCTTGACCCTGTGGCGTTTGCACCTGGGACTGAGCACCCAGGCAGCCGCAGTGGGGTGGCACTAGCTGCTGGGTCCACAGACAGTTGTTTCAGTGCAGGTGGAGCTACCACAGACCGTGAGACGTTAAGCACTGTTAGCAGTTACCGCAGTGAAAGAACTGATTCCACCCAGCTGGAAAGTCCTTCGTTTAGTCAGCAGCATCCTGCAGATGGACAGGCGCCTGCCTCAGCACCAGCGATGGATTCCAACATTCTTAATCCCACGGTGGATTCACCAGGGCAGGATGGCAGTGATACTGACAATCTGTCAGACAGTGTGCTATTGCGCTCCCCTTCCAAAGAATATTCTCTCAGCCAGGGGCTAGACCGGACACTTGTTGAAGGAGAGGATCTGCCCCCTGTACCTTCTGATATTGCACAGCCACCTCCTCTCCAGAACTCTTCCCCTGCAAGTAGTGGCCGCTCAGAGGTTTGTGATCTAGACAGGAGTGTCCCAGTTCCTCCTCTTCCACCGCCTCGGCAGGCCAGTTCAGTGCCCTCAGGGCTGGCCCTGGGCCTGGTGTGTTCAGAGCCTGCTTTGCCCATATCCTCTACCCCCTTCCTACTATCTGACCAGCCTGCTCTGCAAGCCCAGCAGGTTGTGCGCCCTAAAGACTTAAAGCTGCTGCGGGCCAGCGGCAGTAGCATGGGGCACAGGCCAGGACGAAGGAAAGCTCCCAGAAGGCGAGCTGGAGCAGGCAGCAGTAGTTTTGACTGTGGCTCTTACAGGCGTCCCCACAATCATAGGCAACACAGGGATTATATCCCAGTACGCAACCGGCTTTGTGCAAAGGCATACAGTGAAAGTTTATTTGAGGATTCCACTGACGAGGACGATGGCAGTGACATGAGTGCTGGCTCCAGTCTAGGCTCTCAGCGCAGATACAGTTCAGATGATGACGACGACGATGATGATGATTCAAGTTCCTCTACCTCCTGCTACTCCCCAGACCTCGCTGGTGCTGGCATTACGACCCCTCTCACCCCTGCTGCTCAACTGCCCACTCCAAGGGAAGGGGATTTACCCGAAAGTGCTGGCCCCTCACATTCGCGTACTGCTCAGCGCTCTTCAAGCACAGCTAGTGCTAAGACTCATGCTAGAGTTTTAAGTATGGATGGGGCAGGTGGAGGTCAGAGTAATGCCACTACTCTGCCCTCTGCTCTGATTTCAATGCCCTCCACCTCCACCCCAGCACCTCGCACGCTCACCATCTCCAAGTCTGATCTGGAAGCCCACACTATACACACTGATAGTTTTCCTAGAACTCATCATCATCGCCTGGATTCTTTAGGAGGTTCTTGGACTGGCAACCAGATGGGTTGGAGAGCTGGAGAGCTAGTTGAAGAGGGAGCTGTGGGAGGAGGTGAGTTGATGTAATGGTGTATATTTTAGCTATACCCTCTTCCTGTAAAGGAGCAGTGCTTTCAATATTTCTGGCATAACTACCTAATTAAGAGAAGAGATCTGCTTTAGGGGTCCCAAATGAGCAAAGTTGTAAGGCATCAGCAGTAAAATTTTGTCCATAAACACATTGAAACCAAATACAGTAACTATTTTAGCAATAGCAGAGCATATATCTAGTGAAAACAGATATCTTATACTCATTTTAAGTTGAGATTTCAAACATTTTTTGGCTGAGCACTAATTAGTAAATTGCCACAACTTTGAGCATCTTGAAATCTGCTGTGTGACTTTGACCTTGTCTCTGAACAAATTTATTTATCTAAAAGCATGAGTTATAGTCACTGTCTTTTTAAGGTTAATCTAGGTCATGGATGTGAAAGTAAACATGTCATTTACATACCTTAAAGTGGTGCAAACATCCATGTTTGTTACTCAGCCCACAAACCACAAATGAAATGGAAAGCAGTTTTCAAGATGAAACCCAGCAGGTTCTGCACCCTAAAGAGTTAAAGCTGCTCCTTTGAATATTAGTCATTTTTGTAATGTGTTGGGAACATAGGCACTAAGACATCTTTCCTTTACCACTGTGACAATTATAGGCTGTTTGTAGTCATTGAGTCCATATTAACGTCTCAGTGGTATCAACAACTGAAAAATTGAGAACTCTAAGACTTGTACTGTTTTGGCAGAATGAGGGTGTTGCGTTCCTGTAGATTGGTTTTCACAGTGTAGTATACTTTTCACTACTTTCCTCAATTCTTTTGACATCACCAATGATCTGGTGGCAGGAGAAATGCAGCCTACTCAGTTCCAGTACAGTCCAGTTTTTCTCAGCTTTTGAAAACTTGGCTCAGTATTAGCTCAAACTTGAATTGCTCTGGGAACATTACTATTTATCTCCTTTAGCCGCTTTAGAAACTTCCAAGAGTATGCTACAGGAGTGTAATTTCGTGCTTTCTACATAAATGCTGCTGCTCTGTTGTCTCACACTCTCACCAAGTGTGATCTGGAAGCCCACACTATATATGGTGATTGTATTTTTTATTAAGTCAGTCAATACAAAATACATGATTGAGTTCTGAAATAAACAGGCAGCTTATGAAGGCGTTGTTTTAGCTTTCCTTTAAGGAATGAAGTATGCTACATATCTAAGTATGTTCAAAATTGTACAAATGACAGTATCCAGTAGCTGACACAAACAAGACTGAACCGTGTTCATTTTAAAATCAAAATACTGAAATACAACAGAAATACAACAGACACAAGAAAAGGCACACATCCATTGGAATACAAGCACTGGACAAATCAAACGACTATTTGGAAAAACTAACTTTCCGAAATCTGTTAATTAAAATCTTAGGCTGCTGTTCTCTAATTGTTTGAAGTTATTATTAAATTAACATGGTTTGTTACTCCACAGTTGACCATCAATGTTAATGCGTCATTAAGCTGTGTTCTTGCTTCAAACATGCACTTGAAGGGGTTGTGATGCTTGGAAAAACATTAGAAGAAAGAGTTTGATTATTAGTTTATCTTTTTTCAGTTTGTGACATAATTGTGAACAATGTCGCATAAATTTAGTATCTCAATATTTTGGGAGTAATAAAATAAATAACAAACACCTAATAGGCCAATGTTGGCTATCAGTGTCAGTATTTAATGCAAAGGGACAGTTGTACTTTGTACACCAATACTGTAATGTAAACCGTTGCATTATTGTTACTGATAACCCTTCTCCAGCCCTGGCTCCAGAGGATGGGGGCAAACATGAATCAGTCAGCAGTGTAAAGAGGACCCAAGCCATACGCAGAAGACACAATGCTGGAAGCAACCCTACACCACCCCCATCGACCATGGGATCCCCTCCCAGGTTAGTCAACAAAGAAGGCATGAATTGGGGCTGAAGTTTCTTTCTTTAGTTACCTCTTAACTAGTTTAGAATTTGGTGGATGTTAGAAATGGCGATCTAAATAAATATTCTCCAACATTTCCATAGAAATTAGTAGAACACTGATTAATCAAAAGAACCACATATTGAATATCCCAGTCTTCATGTGTAACACAGTTATATTTTAAAGCCAGTCTTACTATTTAGTTTTTGTTCTTATTGTTTACCCTCTCTCTGCTTTTTCGCCCCATAGTCTCCAGGACCTCCAGCGGGCTCGTACCTCCTCTCATTCGCGCACTCGTACACTTCCCTCAGCCTTACAGTTTGCCTCTTCACTCCTGCTGCCCCGCAGTGGCGTCCACGAGGCCTCCACCTTCGATGACACATCAGAGGGGGCAGTGCACTATTTCTTTGACGAGAGTGGTGAGCCAGGGCTAAATGCGAATGTTAGATTTTGAAGTTGAGACTAAAATGACAAAATTGGGACCAATTCAATTCAATTCAATTCAATTCAGTTTTATTTATATAGCGCCAATAACAATACAAATCGTCTCAAGACGCTTCACAAAAACCAGCCTGCAACCTCCAGAGCAAGCCTGAGGGCGACGGTGGCAAGGAAAAACTCCCTTTTAACAGGAAGAAACCTTGAGCAGAACCCAGCTCATATGGAGGGACCCATCTGCCAAAGGCCAGCCGGTTAGAAACAGAGAAGATAAAGAGAAAAGAAGAGCAGGAGAAACAAGATAAACAAACTTCTGTCATAGATACATACATCAAGCGGAAGGAAACATGTAGGGTCTAGTAATATAACACATAGCTGATGATCTGTGACAGTTTGTGAGTATAACAGGAATTATGGGCAGGTTGGTGAATTGTTCATCTAGGTAGGAGTGGATAACTGGAGGAGGCCATGATGACTGGGACAGATGTAGTTTATGGAGCTCCACAGGTCTGATACACAGCACTCCAGACCATGAAGACTGGGCTGGTTGATGAGGCCACGGCAGCAGATGTAGTTTAGAACTCCACAGGTCAGATATTCAGCACTCCAGACCAGAGACCCTCACAAAATGATGGAGGGGGAGGGGAGCGGAGGGGAGAGAGTAAGACACAGTGGTTAGTAAATTATAAGAGATAGAAAATAAAATGATAAGATATTAGAGGACAGGAGTCAGAGAAGAAAGAGGAGAGGACATGTCCTCAGTGCATCGTCCCCCTGCAGCCTAGGCCTATAGCAGCATAACTAAGGGATGGTTAAGTCCAGCCCTAGCTATAAGCTTTTTCAAAAAGGAAAGTCTTAAGCCTGACCTTAAACGTAGAGACTGTGTCTGCCTCCCGAACCCAAACTGGGAGCTGGTTCCATAGGAGAGGAGCCTGATAACTGAAGGCTCTACCTCCCATTCTACTTTTAGAAACTCTAGGAACCACAAGTAGACCTGCACTTAGAGATCGTAGTGATCTGTTGGGACAGTATGGTACTATGAGGTCTTTCAAATATGATGGAGCTAGGCCTTTCAGGGCCATGTATGTAAGGAGGAGGATTTTAAATTCAATTCTAGATTTTAAAGGGAGCCAATGAAGAGAAGCTAATACTGGAGTAATATGATCTCTCTTGCTAATTCCTGTCAGTGCTCTTGCTGCAGCGTTTTGAATCAATTGGAGGCTTTTTAAAGAGCTACTTGGACAGCCAGACAGTAACGAGTTACAATAATCCAGCCTGGAAGACACAAATGCATGAACTAGTTTTTCCGCATCACTCTGAGAAAGGATGCTCCTAATTTTGATGATATTACGAAGGTGGAAGAAAGCAGTCCTGGTCACCTGCTTTATGTGAGAATTAACCACTTGTGTCCTTTGTGCCCATTTGGTTGCTATGTCCAAAACTGCCTTGGACAGAGTCAAACCAGTGGTCTAACCCCATTTCTCCTCTATCGATTAGCATCTGATGGGTTAAACTTGGGGTATTAATCCCTGGTGGTTTAGACCATGTGCACATGAAGATGGTATTTTTTGAAACTGGCCATTTTCAGTACTGCCCCCAAAAATGTGTCTAGTGTCTAGACCAAACCACTGAAACCTTGGGCAGTTGTGACATCATCATCTCAAAAAAACATTGTGGTAAAGACAAAACCACACGGGGCGAACTTTTCAAACTTTTCCACTCTGGAAGCCGGTTTCAAAAATGCGCAGTTTTGGGCTTAAAACGGAAAGCCTAAATAATAAAGCATTTTACCGTTTACAGTGAAGCCTGGCTTCGTATAAACAGGGCCTTAGTTGTTATAGATATAGGGGAATAGATATCCGGATAGTAGATAATAAATATCCAGGATATCCATATGCTGGTCAGCATTCAGCAACTTAATATGAGAATGGAGCAGCTTAAAATCCGTTAAACAACTTTAGTTAAGATAGTTGTAGACAGGATAAGATGGAGAGCGCTGCCCCTAGAAACCAAAAAGTATCCGTTACCAAAATCCTGTCGCTTGCCTGCATATTATTGAATGAGATTAGTGGTCTCCTGGATCATCATATTTAATGGACATACATCAGAATTGTAACAATTTTTTAATGTGACTCTTGACAAAAAAAATTACATGTGATTTCTGATCTTGCTTGACACTGACAATATATAGAAATGGGACTGAAACGGGATGATCAATCTGTTTCAGCTGCTGAATGCAAGACAGTTTTTTTTTTTAGTTTCTTGCATCATACAGCAGATGATAAGATCATGCCGATAAAAACAACAACTTCAAACTGAAGGTACAATACAATGACCAAAATGTATACTAACTTCAAAATAAAACCCTTAAAATGTCATTCACAAAATGTCATACATTGTACTAGCACTACATTGATTGTTGTTTTTGTTGTTTTCCATCAAGATTGGCTCATCCTTCTGTGTTTGTAGGTTGTTCTGTGAAGGATTTATGCAAGGAAAGGAACTTAAGTAGAGAAAAGATAGACATGCAGATATACCATCTGTTAGTTCCCCTTCTTTGTTTGCAGAGAACTCCATTTCAGTTTTTTCTCTGTTGTGTAACAGGAGTGAAGAGGTCCTACACATTTGGACCTGCTGGAGGCGGTTATGAGGACCCAGTTCAGTAAGTTCTGAAGTTTTTCTTCTTCTGCTGTTTTTATAAAGGCTATAAGAGTAATTTTGCTATTTAATTTGTAACAAAAATTACCAACAGTTATAATCAAGGCCATCAAATTTCGCCTTTCCAGGGAAAGGGAAAGACAGTCCCAGTCCTCGAGCTTCACTTCCACAGAGGTCCAAGAAGGGGCACCAGTCTTGTCCATACTTCAGCCCAGACCAGTAGTTTTACAAGGCATGCAGGTGCGCAGGGTGCCTCTGGAAATGCCTGAGGTTAGCAGTCTTTGACATTTGATGTGTGATTGTTCCAGGTAGAACGTTGTGGAATAAGTTAAGACTCCCTCTTCCCACAGACTGTCCTAGCTCTTCCTTCTGAATTCATCAATAATTTTTAAACTCTTCTTTAGTTTGATCTGGATCATGAATCACTACAAGAATCCCAGGAGAACACGCTGATGATTGAGGAGAGAGCCAAACCCAAACAGTACTATCGCTTCTGGGTGCTGCCTGGAAAGTGGCTGAGGGTTCGATATGATCGATTAGCTCTTCTGGCGTTATTGGACAGGTAAGGCAGATAGTTGGAACAACGTGAGGTTATATTCACAGTAACCACATAATATGATAAGTGAAGGATGACTCTTTTTGGTTAATCCTGATTTGTCCTTTACTGTCTGTGTTGAAATATTAATTCCAAGTCACTTCCTATACATATCCAGGCTATCCCATCAAATTGGTGCCATTTGCTTTTTGTAACTATTGCAATTTATACTTAATTTGTTATCTTTTTTCAACACTGGATAATTAAATGTGTGTGTCACCTTTTCCTAGTAACACACATATTTAACTATTAAAATCTGATGATGAGATGATAACTGTTTTTCATTTCACCACTCAGTGCTCATAATGTTCTGCCTTATCGATGTAAAATGTAACAGAAAGGAGACAAGTTAAATGTAATGCTTGCCACGGCTTTTTTTTTTTTTTTCATATTTTACCTCACAGCTCTCTATCACTGAATGCTGCCAAAAAAGAGGTATCAAACATGATAATGAGCACACTATATAATAATCGTTATCCATATGAATATAAAGTTTTCTCCAGTATTATGGTGCCAGTATGATGGTGCATCACCATTGTTTCACTGATGAGTCCATTTTTTGCAATGGCCCTGTTTCCTATTTTTGTTCATTACCTTTATCAAATATTTATATAGAAGAAAATTAGGCAATTGATCCATATTTTGTAATATTAATAACTGTTGTGCCACTATTGACTGATCTGCCTTGTGTTCCAGGAACCGTCGTGTGGAGGAGAACGTGTTTGCTGTGGTGCTGGCCAGTCTGGTTGCCTTTCTTGGGTTCAAACTGTTACTCGAGGGCTTTTTCAGGGACATCTGGGTCTTCCAATTCTGCCTGGTCATTGCCAGCTGCCAGTACTCCTTACTGAAGGTAACTTACCACATCACTAAAATCGTCCTTACCTATATTGTTTGTTTCTGTCACAAATGTCAGCAGCTTGTCGGATGCTGCACTTGCTAAAACATGCAGCAATGCTTGTAGAGAGATGGAGACAGCTCTGACCTTTTCTGTATTCTGAGTCTATGTTAGCTGACCAGTCCAGTTTGTGAACCTAATGTCGACCCAGGTACTTATAGGTCTACACCACCTCTATACACCCTGTTGATGGTTATGGGAGGTCCAGGCCAGATGTGGTCTGGACGTTTGGAAATCCACTACTATCTCCTTGGTTTTAGCGATATTGAGCAGAATGTGTATTATGACCAAAACACACAACGTCTGTGTATGTTGTGATGATTTGATCGATCAGTCGCAACAAATCCTCAAACTATTGGTTCTGTATATTGACAGAAATAAAAAAACAAAAGATGGAAGTTGTGGAAATGTGGTCTATATTGTATTGCACCATAGGCCACTGTTGAGACTAACACGGCTCCAGTAATATTAAATCCAACACACTACAGTTGATGGCAGATCTTTCGATGACAGTCATGTGGGAAATCTAAGTGCGTAACTGCTAGAACTGTAGAAATGACCGCCATGTGATAAATGCAGTTCCACCTATTTCTAAAATCAACTGTAGGCAAGAAATGTGTGTTTAAAAACACAAAAAAAGAAGCATACAAAAATTTCATTGTTAACCAAAATGTATGTGAATTCAAAATTCCTTGTCTCTTTCTTTCAGAGTGTGCAACCGGACGCAGCGTCTCCCATGCATGTGAGTAGTTGTTTCATTTTTGTATTGTAAAATCTATTCAGAACTCAAACTATGAAAACAACCGTTAATGTTTGTAACTCAACAGGGTCATAACTGGATCATCGTGTACAGTCGACCAGTCTACTTCTGCTTGTGCTGCATGATGATTTTGATCTTTGACTTATTTGGGCGCTCTGAAAGCCTGCAACCCTTCTCCCTCTATGGCGTCACCTTCTTCTCCCCTCACTTCCTGCTTTGTGTCAGGGACATGCTCATTGGTTGGTTCTTATCGTCTTCAAATTATCTTTTTAGTAGTTGTTTAGTTGACCAGCTCTCAGATAACAGACACATTTTCTCTTGTGTCCAACAGTGTTTGCCTTGTGTTTTCCGGTCATTTTCCTGTTTGGGCTGCTACCTCAGGTCAATACTTTTGTGATGTGTCTGCTGGAGCAGATCGACATGCACATTTTTGGTGGAACCGGTAAGAATATGAATACACGGGAAATGTTACAGTTTAGAAATGGCATAACACAGATTTCTGTCTTTTACAACATTAGGAAGAAAGTGCGAGAGACAGAAACAGCACTGTAAATAGTGTTCCAAAGCAGTGGGTCCCATACCTAATAGTAATAAAATAAAAATGGTCCAGTTGTCCTGCCTGGTCAGAAATATTCTCTGAATACAGCACAATTGTTCCAAGAATGTGTGTCTTCTTTTTCCTCAGCCACTACCAGTCCTCTCTCATCTCTGTTCAGCCTCATTCGCAGCATATTGGTGGCTGCTCTGCTGTACGGATTTTGCTTCGGTGCTATAAACGTAAGTGAAACAGAGACATTAAGGGTTATTTTTTTTATTAGTCTCTTCCAAGAAGAGCATTGATGTGGAAAGCGATCTGTTTGACATATATGTTTTTTCCCATTAGGCACCGTGGGGAGATGCCCATGTGCCAGTACTGTTTTCAGTTTTTTGTGGCTTACTACTGGCCTTATCCTACCACCTCAGTCGCCAAAGCAGCGATCCTACCATCCTGTGGTCAGTGTTTTTGGCTTTACATTATCTAGATGTAATGTAAGACATGTAGTTTGTCTTCTTTGTAAAGAACCTCATTTTCTGGGGCCATGCAAACCTGTGTTACTACTGGTGTGGGTTTATTCTACAATATTTACTCATTGTGACAATAAAATAGTTCATTAAGTCAATTTACCGCATACATTCCTCTCTCAACCAGTTGCAAATATTGTAAACACCTGACTATGCATGAAAAAAAATAACATGATACCGTCAGAATTTTGAAAAACACCTTGATATACATTTTTGTTTTATTGCCACACTAGCCCACAGAGACGTCTTATATAGTTTAGCTGTATTATATTATATTATTACTGCATAATTTAATTCTGTGTTTTTTTTATCTCTTACATCAGGTCACTGGTTCAGTCTAAATTATTCCCAGAGCTGGAGAATCGAACACCAGAAGAGCCTCCTGTGGAGATCAAGGATCCTCTTCCTGAGAAGCTGCGCAACTCTGTGGTAAAATTCGCTGCCTTCTCTGACCCAAGCAGTACAGATTCTGACTTCATGATGTCATTATTTTCAATGTCTGTCTCTTTGTAGAAGGAGATTCTTCATTCAGACCTCGTCATGTGCCCCCTCATGGCTGTGATTACATTTGCCATCAGTGCCAGCACTGTTTTCATTGCTCTTCAAGTAAGTGGAACAGTAATATTAGTCCTATGTTTCTCTGAAGATTTTAATAATAATTTTTTTTTTAAATGCTAATTTTTCTTTTCTTTCTCTTGACCCACAGCCGGCTCTTAGTTTTGTCTTGTACATCCTGGCTGGAGTTGTAGGCTTCATCACACATTATCTCCTGCCCCAGCTTCGCAAACAGCTGCCATGGTTTTGTCTGGCTCACCCTGTGCTCCGCTCCAAAGAGTACAGTCAATTTGAGGTCCGAGGTGAGTGTCTGATTGCTCTTTTATCTTCACTTCAATACACAGAAAAATAGCATGTGAAAAAGCCACATAGAATAAATCCAAAACTGGGACATCTCCAGTTGAAGTGCTCTTGAAAAAAAAACTCTTCTCTTGTCGAGCTGATCAGAGTGCAGCAATGAGTGGTGTAATTATTTTTGACTTATTAAATGACTGCTTATTTTGGTTATTACTAATAGGTGATTAAATAAGATTAAGTAAACCCCAGCAGCTGTGTTAAAACTAAAAGAGCTACCTAAGAGCTCATTTTATCTCAGGAGGCATGAAATATTCACACCACATATGCTGTCTCCTCCTGTGTCTTTTCCTTCCTGCTTCCATGTGTCTTTTTGAGTAGTTCAGTTACCAATATCTGTTAACAGCTACATATGTCAGAAATTAGACATGAAATCATCCATAGTAGTTCAACTCTTGTTTCCTGTTTTTCCCAGATGCCGCTCAGTTGATGTGGTTTGAGAAGCTCTATGCGTGGCTTCAGTGTGTGGAGAAATATTTTATCTACCCAGCTGTGGTGCTCAACTCCCTAACGACAGAAGCTCGAACTGTCGGCCAGAACCATAAAGACATCTAGTAAGCCTTTTCTCTTTCGTTTTTTTCCCATATGTTTTTAATTTTATTTATTTTTCTGTGAATTCTTGTAGAAACTGTTTTGCTTCAACTCTTGGCCAGGTCTACCTTGTTAAACAGTTATTATCACTTACACCAACTTCACTCACCAACTTATCAGTGGTGTGTGTCGAAACTATAGAACATGTTGTTAAACAACCTTCAGGTGTGTTCCCTCAGTTATTTACCTTTTTTAACTTTTTTAACTACAGACCAACACGTCTGTAGATGTGTCTTTGAATTTTTTGTTCAGTTTGTTTTCATTGTGCTATTTATTTCTACCTGAACTGATACTGCTACTTAAAACCATTGAATGTATAAAGATGTGGGTGAACCCTCTGTGACCTCACATCTTTAGGATTCATGGACTGTTTTAAGCTCGGTGTGGTGATGCCTGACTTTCCCAAGAATGGGCAAAAGGGTGGAGTGGCAGTGGAGCTTGGACAGGCGGGTATGCCTAGGTAGAGACCTAGCACACCGAAATAGCACCCGTCTGTCAATCAAAGCAGTTCTGCCCTCGATTATGTATGTTGTTTACCTTGCATATGGAAATACTTAAACATATTTAAATGCTGTGATGTAATAAAGTATCGAATAAAAACAGGGCTTTTGGAAGAACAATAATATCATACAGATACGTGAAATAGAAGAATTACCAGGGATTTGAGAGCCCACTGCAGAAGACATGTAATAAATGGGTTTCAGAATCTAACTGAATTCCTTACTCTGCGGTTTTAGGTGTGTATGTTAGCATGTGTCACTGATTGTCTATCTGTCTCAATCCCTGCAGCAGCCGAGCCCTCTTCATCTCAGTAGCAGGCATGAAGTTGCTACGTCTGTCTTTCTGTACCCCGTCACAGCAGTACGTCACGCTGTGCTTCACCACGCTCTTCTTCCACTTTGACTATCCACACTTCTCAGAGACCTTCCTGATTGACTACTACTTTATGTCTATTCTCTTCAGCAAGGTTAGAACACACACATGTTAGAAACACGTTATTTTTGAATTGTGATCAAAAATGATATAGATAGTTCTCCATAGTTCTTTTTTTCTGATTGTGTTGTTTCCCTTTGACTCCTCAGATGTGGGACTTGCTCTACAAGCTGCGCTTTGTTTTGACTTACATCGCCCCCTGGCAGATCACCTGGGGTTCAGCCTTTCATGCCTTCGCTCAACCCTTTGCTGTGCCCCGTATCCTTTAGTTGTTAATTTTGTGACAGGAAGAACAGAAGTTCCAGCCTTAAAGTATAATACAATCTAAGACAGCTTTTACTGTTGTGTGTAGTCATTTTCTGTGTATCAAGTCCTTAACTCTGGTTACTTCAGACTCTGCTGTGCTTTTTGTCCAGGCCATCTTTTCTGCTATTTTTTCCACTCCTCTCAATCCTGTGCTAGGGAGCGCTGTATTTGTCACCTCATACACCCGACCTGTTAAATTCTGGGAGCGAGACTATAAGTATGTTGGTAGAAAAAAAACACCTGTTTTATGTTTGAAACCACAGCTTATTCATTTCAAATATAAAGTGAAAGCATTTGAAAGCAAGTTTAATCCTGTTGTCATGTTTGCAGCACCAAGCGGGTGGATCATTCAAACACCAGACTTGCAACGCAATTAGATCGCAATCCTGGTACGCCTCAACATCCTCTCACTGTCTTCTCATCTCCGCTTGACCCCATTTATTTTTTTAATTTTATTTTGTAACCATGGTGATGTTCTGTTCTCCGTCTAAAGGAGCTGATGACAACAATTTGAATTCGATTTTCTACGAGCACCTGACACGCTCTCTGCAGCACAGCCTGTGTGGAGACCTGCTGCTCGGCCGCTGGGGAAACTACAGCACGGGCGACTGCTTCATCCTTGCATCTGACTACCTCAACGCTCTGGTGCACATCATTGAGATCGGCAATGGCCTGGTGACCTTTCAGCTGAGGGGTTTGGAGTTCAGAGGTCAGGGGACGATGATGATGATTGGAGCTTGTAGAACGAGCTGGCCATGACTTGTTGCCAATTGACTTGACAGAATTGTATTTATTTTTAGAGATCATGTGCCGTAGCTCAGACAGTAGTAACCATGTAGAAAGTGTTACCTGACAACTGATATAAATATACCTGTCATTCCTCACAGTTGATTTCAATTTCAGTTCAGTTGTATGGCTGTAGGTTTATTTAAGGTTGTTCAGGGTTTTAAAAAAGTATATTTACTACTCTAAAGTACTCTAGAGGTTGTCACTATAACATACTTTTTTTTCCATTTCTATGCACACAGATACCAACTATTCTTGTGTTTAGTCCAGTCAAACATTTAAAATTATGATATTTATTTACTCCTATTGTTAATTTGTTGTTGGAGAGTCCTCACATTTTTTCACATCTGTTCCAGGTACTTACTGTCAGCAGAGGGAGGTAGAGGCAATCACAGAAGGAGTGGAGGAGGACGAGGGCTGCTGCTGCTGTGAACCAGGTCATCTGCCTCACATGTTGTCATTCAATGCTGCCTTTGGACAGCGCTGGCTGGCCTGGGAGGTGGCTGCCACCAAGTATGTACTAGAAGGCTACAGCATCAGCGACAACAATGCAGCCTCCATGTTGCAAGTTTTTGACCTACGGAAAATTCTCATCACATACTATGTCAAGGTAAATAGCTGATCAGGAGAGTAATATTTGAGCTTGTGTGTTCTTGCATTATGCATACAACCTACTGTTAAGCATTTTGAAGCACTTTGTTTTGTTATTGTTATAGAGGGTAATTACATTTCACTGTGTTTTTGCCACTCGGGGTCGTGGCCCCAGGCAGTAGTGACATCTGTGCAAACCCTCTGTCACTATATAGACACAATTGAATGAATTGAAACTGTTGATGTTAAATGCTGGATGGCTGTATAATTACCATCCTGTGTTCTTTCCATCCAACAGAGCATTATCTACTATGTGAGTCGATCTTCTAAACTGGATGAGTGGCTGAATAATGAGACCATACAGGAGGCTCTTCGTCCTTGTCTCGGACCGAACTATGTAGACAGTGACCCGACCTTCAACTTGAACATCGATGAAGACTATGATCATAGAGCCTCCGGCATCACCCCCTCCTCATTCTGCATCATTTACCTGGACTGGATTCAGTATTGCAACAGCAGGCGTCAAACAGTAGGAACTTTTTACTGTGAAATGTCACATGTTGTCTTTGTTTTTGTTTATAGGTTTTTTGGGTCTTTTTTCTGTAGTTACTCTGAACTATAATGAAATGTCTCCTGCCATCTTTTGTCCAAATGGACATTTAAATAGTCAAACCACAAGCAGCATTACCCTCCAAATAAAACGAGTTTGAATCTTTTGAAACCAAATACAAAAAAGTGAGGATAATGCACGGCTTATACTTCTGTGTCAATTTGACACCACACAAGAGTGTATGACAGTGAGAGAAACACCAACCATTTAATGTGTAGTTAATAGGGGCTTCATTGAGAAATGATTAAATGTGTCTTATTGTACAATTCAGTTTTATTTCATTATTGTGTTGCAGCCGGTAACTTGTGAAAGAGATTCTCCACTCGTCAACCTCTGTTTTGGCCTGTGTATCCTGGGAAGAAGAGCCTTGGGCACAGCCTCCCACAGCATGTCTGCAAGGTAAGACCACCATCAATGATGATAATACTACACATAGAGTGATGCTTAAAAATATTTGCCACCATCAGAATTTACTACATTACTGCATAAAAATGACTGGGCCTCGTTACCTTGATTTTTATGTATTTTGCAAATACAACATTTTTGTGTTTTATTTTTTATTTATGTATTTTCATCTCTCTGTGTACTTTCAGGTTTTGAGTAATTTAATGGAGCAATGTAGGACATTCTGAGGGACACTGTATATATTAGAATAACACCAGTGTTGTTTATTTGCTTTACAGCTTAGAGCCGTTTCTCTATGGTCTCCATGCACTCTTCAAGGGAGACTTTCGCATCACATCTCCCCGAGATGAATGGGTGTTTGCAGACATGGACCTACTGAATCGGGTTGTGGCACCCGGGGTGCGGATGTCCCTCAAACTGCATCAGGTAGCGTTGCTTACTAAAGAAGAAACCTGTAACAACAATGACTTTTTGTGACTGAAGTGATAACACGTGTGGAATCTGTGTTTCTTCCAGGACCACTTTACATCTCCAGATGAATATGAAGATCCCACAGTTCTGTACGACGCCATCACTGCCAATGAAGAAAAGATGTTGATATCACATGAGGGTGACCCCGTTTGGCGCAGCGCTATTCTAGCAAACATGCCCTCACTGCTGGCACTGCGCCACATCATGGATGATGGTAGTGACGAGTACAAAATCATCATGCTTAACAAGAGGTTCCTCAGCTTCAGAGTCATCAAGGTCAGAACTGTCTTTGTTTTTTTCTGTCATGGCTGATGTACTCCAGGATGTTTTTCTACAACTCTGTACTCCGCTCCTAACTTGCCGTTGTTTTGTCCTGTACAGGTGAACAGAGAGTGTGTACGTGGGCTGTGGGCGGGCCAACAGCAGGAGCTGGTTTTCCTGCGCAACCGTAACCCAGAGCGTGGAAGTATTCAAAACGCCAAGCAGGCCCTAAGGAATATGATTAACTCCTCATGCGACCAGCCCATTGGCTACCCCATCTACGTGTCTCCCCTCACCACATCATATGCAGGGGGACACAGCCAGCTCCTGTCTGTTTGGGGAGGACCGGTCAGCCCACACAACATTTACACCTGGCTCATCAGCAGCTGGGACAGGTACACACTCCTAACTTATTGCAGTAGATTAATGTGAGGTATTTACATCAATCTAAACTAAAGACGTCTACGTGCAGGTTACAGAAAGGGTGCGGGGCTGGCTGTAACAGCGGAGGAAACATTGAGGACTCTGACTGTGGAGGCGGCTCTACATCCATCTCCACTAACCCAGCTGTTCACACTGGCCAGAGTACACCAGCCTCCAGCCTTCCCCAGCAACACATCACAACTGTCCAGCCCTCTATGGGTAAAACCTTATCTGAGAATTGTTATTTAACACCATAAATCTGGCCATAAGACCTGTCTGTTTATAAAATCGCTTGTCCTGTATGTGAATGTCCTGGTACTGTTAAAAGCCAAAAGTTGACATGTTGTTGACATACACCCTGCTCTATTGTCACAGGGAATGTCTTTTCTTGCATTTCAGGTACAGACAACCCTGTAGGTCCAACCCAGAGCTGGCCTTACCACCCTCAACATCTCCCTTTAACTCTGCTTAGCCAATCAGATGGCAGGATGGAGGCAGGACTGCTCTCATCCCTCCAGCGTACGTCCTCCATCCAGGGCCTACTGGGTCAGCAGCTGTCTAGCTCCCAGCTCTCCTTCAGCAGCTCTGTGGCACCTCCACCTCTGCCAGCCCCAGAGCGCTTCTGCCCAGCGAGTCTCCTGGAGAACTCTGGCCACAGAACGGGCCAGCGGGCTGGCCTCAGCCAAGGCAGTGGGCTACACTATGAGAGTCACTTTAGCAAGTGGAGCTTTTCAGGCATGAAGGGCTTTAATGGACCAGCTGCAGTGGAAGGTGAAGGAGGAACAGTACAGACCATACGCACACAGGTAAGCAGGCAGTTTGTTTCTCATTTCTCATATCTATTTTTTTTCCCCCCGGAACAAGAAAACTCCCCAAAATATCATCTTTAGGTCATTAATATTGTTGCAATTCTGAAACACAAGCTGGTCCAAAAATGCTCAGCTGTTTGCTGGGAAACATTGCACACCATTTTACATCATCATATTTTGTTGATTGTTGATAGGTGACAGGTGGGCTTTTCTTTGCTGTATGATCATTGGAGACAAATTGGTAATATATGGTCAAATCAATTTCTTTGGGTTGCAGCCCTGATTTTTTTTCATAACCTGTCTCTTACAGCCTGTTCCTCCGGCACCCATACAAGAAACCAGTCTGACACAGGATCCTCTCGGAGCCACTCAGACGCTAGATCCAACCCTTCTGACTTCAGGGGATCCCCCAACCCCCAGAGAGGAATCCACTGAGCTGCCTTTAATCGAGCACCTGCGCTGAGTCTGCACTAGTGAAACAGAAAGCACACCACAGTCAAATGTGGACCTGGCCTGGCCTTCGCAGGCCGGACTCATTCCAGCCTTCAGAACTCATTCCATCAACCCTCCCAGTGCAAACACCATTCAGAAATGGTCTAATGGCCCTCTGCAATACTGGATGGATGTTGGTATACTTACATCACCCCCTCCCTTTCAGCCAAAGGAGCAAACATCTGATAGCATGCTGAGCTGATGCACGTCAGACCAATGAATTATTCCAAAATCAACTGTCATCATTATTCACTAGGCCTATTGATATACTTGTTTTTTTTTTCTGAAAAAGACACTCAGTGTCTCTATGGACAACCGTTTGGTTGTAACAGTAGTGACGGGCCAGAAAGACCAGTGCAATTATAAGGGATATTTTTGCTTGAGGATTGTTTATTTTTCTATATGGGAGAAAAGAGGGTCGCCTATGACTGTATCTCACTTGACATCTGCAGCAGCATTTTTCTCTTGCATAACTAATCAAAAAAAAAAAAAGAAGAAGAAAGGATCAATGTGTTGCTGTATGCGCAAGTGAAGGATATGTGGAAACCATGACAAGCCTTGTTTTGTTTTTTCCCCCAATATTACCATGCTCACTGGACCTGCAAATTATATTACCTGAGCATATTTCAGGAGCCTCCATTCTTCTCCCCCTGCATAAATACACATATTGAAAAAGAGAAACACAAAAATGTCATCCCTGTCTTCTAGTCTGTTTTCTGCAGAGGTGCCTGACTGCATCAACACTTATCAGGTCCGTCTTGGAGCAAGGGGAGAACAAAGTCCCTTCCATCCCAGCTGACATGTGGTGCTTTTACTGCTAGTTTACAGACTTGGGATGACTCTGCATACAGCTGGCTCCCATTGATCAGGATTGAGTGGAGGCTGATTCCAATCTGTGAAAATTGTGTTGATCACAAATTTACAAGCTGGGAGTGTTAGATACTTAAGCCTTTTTTGTTGTTTTGGTGAGTGGAATGTCCTCTCTTTGTTTTACTTGAAGAGTCCCTCAGTGTTGAAGATGCACTGAGTTTGTTTGCTTTGGATAACCGATCAATGATGCCCTCTCTGATCAGATCTGTGGCTCTCCAGATAGCAGGGGCCTGGGCTTCTTTGTGTGGGGAGCTGCGTTTCCTTCGCCTGCAGTACGGCCCCTCATGTTACTTTACTACTGCTTCTGCATCTCCTGCTACAACTAATATACCCACTACTACTACTACTACTACTACTACTACTACTACTACTACTGCTGTCTCCACAACAGATTAATCCAGCGTTTTAGTTGGAAAACAAAGCTGAATAAATACTGAAAGCAAAGGTGGAATATTTATTTGATTAATATTGTCTTACAAATATCTTTAACAGGGTTTCTCTATAACACGGTGTGCTGATATTGAATTAGAATTCTGCCTTCTGTCAGCTGTACTTCTCCCCTCCCAGCCTCCCCTCAGTTTTGTGCGGTGTGATCACATTTGTGTCATCTCACCGGTGACTGTCATTTTTGTTAAGAGTGTAAAATAACTGAAGGTTTTCCTGAGAAGTCACTTTAAGATGGTTTCTTTCCCACTTGTGCACTCGTTTTGTTCAACCACTGTGAAAAACACATTTTAGACACTTATAAATCTGATGAGTTAAAAATTAAAAGGAAAAAAAAACACAAAGCTGGAAATTTCACCATTAGGCCCCAGATCTAATGACTTTGTCTCTATATGCAGTGGTTGAAGGATTTCTTGTGCCATTTGCTAGAAGTAGTGTTCCCCCTGTAGGAAACTTGAAAAGAGTCCAGCGCTCTCAGGGTTTATAATAGTAAAGAAAACTAATAGTAAAGCGCTCTTCTTCTGGAAGACTTTGTCCAAAAGAAGAAAACTAAAAGGGGGCTTGACAAAAAAATGAAATGTCACCATTATAAGGTTGTGGGTCACAGTGGTGATTTTGAAATATGCCCATTTTTATTCTCTCTGGGTTAGAATATGCTGTGCATGCTGTGAAAGGCACACCTTTGTTTAATCACTCTGCCCCCCTTTTAGTTCCTTCCACCAGACAGTACAGAGCTTCAGAGCTTTTTTTTTCCTCCCCCTTGTTGTTATGTTTTTGAGCAGGCCTGAGATTTCTGAAGCTATAACAGATAAAAAGGTGTGTCAGCGTCCCTCTTAAAAAAACAAAACAAAAAAAATCGAATGAGTAACTCCCACAACTCAGGAAAAACGGAAACCTTCTGATCAGTGCTGTTTTCTGTTTTTCTTTTCGCCTCATTCATTTTTATTGTATCCAAAGCGACAGGGCGCTATGCGGTTTCTTTTTCTTAGCTGGGAGTCAGGAAAGCACAAGTTAAACGACAGACCAGGGTGTCAAATAAAAAGAAGGGATTTCTTAATCTCTGAAATTATGTACAGCGTGTTTGGTATATAAATGTATATTTAAAATATAAATCTATTTTATTATTGGATTTTGGGTTCTTTTGCATCAAAGACACTATGCTGACGTTTAGGGGAGAAATGCTTGTGTTTACTCGTCAAAGTGGGGAGCCGAGTGGAGAGAGGCACTCATCACATTAAAATGTGCAGTTTGGGAAGAATTGGTTACTTTTTCTTTTGCACAAACTGTATCATACACCATCCCACTTTGTTATCATTTTGGTTTTTAATTATTTTGGGAGGGAGGGGTCTTTTATTTAAAAACTTTAAGTCAATGTTAAATGTTCTGTACAGTTTTTATGTGATTTTTTTCCTTCCTATTTAAATTAAAGTTTTTTGCGTCTTTGTTTGCAAAACTGTAGAGTGATTTTAATTCTCATGTTTCTTTGTGCTGTTGGTTATAGACTCCAGGGAATCCTGCTAAAATTTTGACTTATTTCAAGATTATTTAACAATGCTACAAGTGGTGTCCCCACTTTTTAAATGATGTAGTAGTGCGCTCTGGATCAGATAAATGGGGGTAAACTTCTCATAAATGGCACGTAGTTGGTCCTCATAACATCTGTTTATTTAGAACAGACAAAATAACGCGACAGTATGGGAGAGTCAAGATTTATCTAACACAACATGCTCACCTCAAAATTAAAAAAAAACTAAACAAAAACTACAGTATGCGCTACAACTTTTAAAGCATGCACCCTGGGATTAAAAATTCTAAAATACTAAAATACCTGCTGAATAATTCTCCAACAAGTTTACAGTATCAGCTTCCTGTTTTTATTTTTACTAAATGTGCAAATGTTTTACAATCAAGAGTCATGCCAGGCGGGGGTTCCCACCTAGAAAGCCCTTGTAGGTTTACTGTTAACATTAGTAATTTTAGATGGTACATAAAATGTGGCCATGTGGTCTAAAAAGCAAGCCAATGGGGAAGTGCCTTAAAGTTTAATACTACTACCAAATTCTGAACAATGTGCTGTTGGTCCTTAAGTAGATACTAGACGTTTAGTATGTTTCATGCTGTGCCTGGTTGGAAAATTGGTCAAGTCCACCCTTTGCTCCAACCCAGCTCCTCCATCTCGTCCTGAACAAAACGGATCACGGATCATAACCAGGCTGTAAGTAGAGCTTCAGAATGCAAAAAGAAGAAATTGGAGCAAAAGACAAAACGGTTTATTGAAAACTACATTTAAACCCGAACAGACTATAAGTTAATCAAAACTGTGGACCAAAACAGAATTTAAAAATGTCAACAAAGGACTCTGAACAGAACAATGAATCATTTAGGCAAGCTTGATGGGAATGTTTCCAGGAGGGCGCTGTGTGGTGAAGATGGCTTCAGGCTTCCACACTCTGGAACTGACGTCTGTTTTTGTAAACTTACCTCGCCATCCTTCCCCAAACATTTTCAATGGGATTTAGACCAGGGGAACATCTAATGATGTAGTCAAAAGAGCCATGTTGTTTTCATGGAACAAGTCTTTTGTCAGGTGGCCATCGTGAGCTGGAGCGTTGTCCTTTTGAAAGACCCAGTCACTTCCACCCAGAGGAGAACCCACAGTGAAGCCAGATCATGATAGAGCCTCCGCCTTCATTCATTTTCTTTAACCATTTGTCCTTTTACTAACACAGAGAGACAGACAAGCATTCACACTCACATATACGCCCAACCTAGCAAGCATGTCTTTGGATGGTGGGAGGAAGCTGGAGCACCTGCGTACACGAGGAGAGCATGTAAACTCTTCACAAAAAATAGTTCTTTAAGCCCTTCTCTCACAGATGCCATCTCATGGCTGTTAGGCTGCAGCCAGCATCAGTAAGGGCCTTGGGTTGAGGATCGGCCTGTGTCTTCATGAAATCCCCCAGCTCAGCACAGGGGAAATGCATCTGAGTCTACCACTTGACCTTTTTTTGTTCTAACTCTCAGGATCTTTTAAGAAATTTGTAATGGCTGTTTTACCCCGTCCAACCCAGAAGTGAAAGCACATTATGAGAGGCCAGTCCGGCCACGTTCATAGGCAGAAAGCCTTTTTGCTTTTGCATTCAGGAGTTCATGACAGTATGATTTTGCCAGATTTTGCCATTTAAGACTTTGGGGTTAAATTTTTGGTCAGCTGACAGACTGAGTTAAAATGCAGATTTCAATAGACTCTCTTTTTTTGTCTCCTGCTCCTGTTTCTCCTTTTTGCATTTTGAAACTCTACTTACACCCTGGTTATGTTCCACCTGCACATGTGTAGTACGCAAGTATTTGTAATTTCTCAATCACTCTCAAGATTTTTTTCGTCACTCCTGGCACTGAAAAAAGATGACACAATGAATACTACTCCCATGTCTGTGCGGGCACTAAGCTTAACTTAATAATGGGCAAAGAGCTAGCTAACAAAATTGGTCTTCAAAATTGAAATCTCGCTGATTAAAGGGGAGCCCCAACAATTACATTATCTGACAAATCGTAATCTAGCTGAAATGATGGAAGTAAGGTTGCAATCACAGTAATGAATGCAGGTTTTGACTGAAACGTTTTAAGACTTGCATATCATGAGTCAGTCTTGATTCTCAGCAGAACATCAGGCTGATTCTGTGGATCTGATTCTGTGGCATCTCAAGCGCCTCAGACACAGATGTTTATCCACATTGATGAAACCATGGTGAACTACATTGTCTAAAGTCTTTGGGTTTTAGTGACCGAGACACATCATTGTTTGATTGTGGGTCATGTTAGACAAAGATCTATGTACAAATAAGGAAGAAGATTATTTTAAATTTGGTGACTAGTCAGATTGAAAGTTGAGAATATAGCATTAGTATTTGACTCAAATGATCTGCCTGAGATTAGGATGAGATAAGTAGGTTGTCTTTCTGAACATTTGTTCTGCCTGGTTAGAACCAGGCGATCCTGAGGGCTGTGTACATATCATTTACTTTTATAAGAGGATTTTGCAGTACAATCTTAGATCAGTCTGAAATACGATAGCACACCACTGACAACTGCATTTATTTCAAAATGTGGAATGTTGTAACAGAAACATGCAGTAGTCTCAGGGAGAAGAAAAACCTATCATCTTGACATCAAAGAGTCCCAAAAGTCTTCAAACAATCAAACAAAGGAGCGCTTCATCAGAGATGGGGTGTACCGGATCTCGTTATAGCACCTCTCATCTTCTCCCTTCCTCTCACGCCACTTCCCGTTCTGCCCAGTGTGCTGCAGCCACAGGACGAGCACTAGCAAAGCCAGCAGCACCAGGCTCATGGACAAGGTCAGCAGCACAGCCTGCAGTATTCCTGAGGAGCTCTCAGGGGCTGCAGAGAAAATCCAGCTGTAGACATCACAAGGGTTTGCCAAATAAAATCCTGCCCATGAAAGTAGGTAGAGAGGAACTTACTGGCGTAGATGGACAAGTTGACGTAGCAGTGCTCCGTTCCCAGCACATTACTGGCAGAGCAGCGATACAGGCCAGACGTTTGAGATGACACGTTGACAATCTGGACCGACCCCGACAGATCCCCTGAGTTGGAGGATGCACATCAACATTGATGAAACCAAACAAACAGCAGGAAAGAATGGTAATGGTGGACCATCTGACACATCATTTAAAAGTGAACTGAACTTTAGCTGCAGCCCATGTTAGCGTCTCATGTGACAGATGCTCTGCAGTTGGACGCTTCTATGTAAAACACTCTTTAGGGAATTATTACACAAAACTGTTTTTGTACATGAATGTGTTGCAGAGACCCTAGTCATTTGAGATACTAAGACTGAAGTTAATGATGTTATGTTATTGAAGACGAAAAATCAGAAAATCTTTCCTGATGCTGCTTTGCTTTTAATCATTCTTCCTAAAATAGTATCTTGTGAATCCTCACATTTTTGGAAGTTCACCTTTAGAACTCTTCCACACAGCCTCTTTTATTGTCTTCAACAAGCATCAACTTTTCACATGAATTTGCTTATTGTAGATTTCTTTCAGGCATCTTCACACGTAATGTACAGGAGAAAAGAGCACGTGTGTGTGTGCCGCTGACCCTCCATGTTGATGGGAAGTGAGATTTCCTCTGGATTAACTTTATCCCAGTGAATCTCTGGAGTGGGGATGCCCTCGGCCACTGAGCAGGAGAGCCTGACACTTCCTCCCGTATCAATATCTCCATCCCACTGGCACGCAGGCAGCGATGGTGGTGCTGAAAAAATAGATACATAAATTAATATGTTGACGGACTTTTCTGTATGCAACTTGGATTGTGGTGAGTCAGAGGGATCTGGAAGCACAGCTGACTGCTCTTTGTACATTTGCAATATTTGATTAGCAGCAGCCCACAAGGGAGACTTGTTTTTTATTATTGTTTAGTCTTTTTTGCCAGGTAGCAGTGAAGAGAGATAAGAAATAATGGCAAGATGAAGAATGGATGACATGCAGCTAATGTTGGCAGGCTGGAACCAGCTGTATCCAGCACCACTGCAACCAGGAGAGCTGTGGCCTTTTACCTGATGTAAAATCACTGCCTTGTGTCTTCCTCTTTAATGTCAAGTATAACAGCGTAGACATTACACTATTGATACACAAAGTAGGCCAGATTACAACACTTTGGTCTTATTGAAGAAAAATGCGGATCCAGACTGAGCAGCATTGCCATGATTAGAGCCAAGCTACTCAGATGGCTAGAAACTTATCGTTATCTGTCTGGGACCTCTTTCTGCACTACAAAAACATCCTCATGGCGGTCATGACAGAGTGGGGAGAATTAAGGATCAATATGAGGAAGAACTTATTCCCTGAGGCAGTGGCCCTAATGAACTCCATATCACACCATTAACTGACACAGGCTTGCACTTGTCTATACACTTACAATGTGCATGCTGTTCATAATCTGTTTCTTACATATTACCTATTTCAATGTCAATTGCGTGTATTTTTTCCTCTATAATCTCAGTAAGTCAGTCAATACACATTTGCACTTAATTCGGCCTTTGTAGAGATAACTCCCACTGTCAGCCAGGTACATATTGTCCGTATTCTGTCAATATTTGCAAACAACCTGTTCACCCTGTTTACAATCTGAACATAACACAAATGAGTACATAGCTGTGTAGATATAGTAGGACAAAGCACCAGTAGAAACACAGGGTCTGTATGTGTACTCTGCACAATGACAACAGAACTGAATCCTAGTGTGACTCTAATCCATTCACACATACCAGTAAATGCATCCTTAAGGTCTTAGTGCTTTAAGCAGCTGGCTAACTCTTGTGACACACTCACCCAGAACACTGAGCACCAGCTCTCCTATACCAGGATCAGCAGTCTCTGGAGGGTTGTTGACCATACAGTGGTAAATACCACCATCGGATACTCTTGTGTCATTCAGGATGATGTCTGCACTGGACGGAATACCTGCAGGTGGTTTACATGGAAGGAAAATATTTCATCTGTCTTCTGTTTGAAGCTCCAGCTAAAAAAGGGAAACATGGTTGCAGTACCTCTAAAAGCCACTCTGCCCGTTAGGGAGGGGTCTTCAACGGCCTGTCCGTGGTCATACACTATCACCTGGAAGCGGAGTTGAAAATAAGCAAAAGACAATGTTTTGGAGGATATTGTGTTTTAGTGACTCATACACCTAAAGTGTTTACAGGGTTACAGTCTGACAAATGCTTCTGGAGATCCAAGACATACATGTGCTATCCCCCGAGTCCAAACCAGCCAAATCTGTTATAGGGTGAATAGAAGAGTGGGTTGTAGTATACTGTCAGTGTACAGTGGGACCTATAAAGGAAGTATGTGGTTGTCATACAAGTCATGTCAAAAGGCAGCAATGTGAGGGGCCCTTTGTCATTTTCTTCAAGCTGTCCCAAACTGTTGCTTCATTACCCTGTCCTGAGAACTCAGACCTGCATTGGTGTGTCTGGACTGGAGAAGGGAGCCATGGTCCAGATAATGTTGAGCCTGGAGAGGCGGGTGGAGGTAAAGAAGGAGCAGGGCAGGATGACATAATCCCCTCGGACTACCTCCACAAATGATTCCCTCATGTTTATCCTGAGTGCATCTGTGTGAATTAGCAAGGAGGGAGAGGACAAACAAAAATTAGACAGGCCTATCACACAGAGCAGAGTTAAACCTTTCAGATAAGGTCTTAATGTTCAACTTCTGTTCTTTAACTTCCCCAGTTTTTCTGTCGACATGCAGGCTTCCCTGCTCCTCCCCCTTCATTACTGCAATAATGAACCCCCCCCCCCGATCATAGGCAGGCCTTTGTGTGTGTGTGTGTGCATTCAGTGTGCGTAGTAATTGTTAATTACACTTGACAGCTTCAAAGGTTGAGCCAAACAAATCACAGGGTAAGTAGAACAAGAGCCCACTTCACTGTGAAGTGTGTTTGTGAAAACACACTCAGTTCACAGTATTGTTTTTATGCAGTTCACCAGTTTCTCAAATGTCAGTCTGGTTTAGAAGTTTTAAGTTAAGACTCGAAACAAACATAAGCTTCAAAGAAAGTCATATTAAAAGGTTGATATTTAGAGGTATGAGTGCTGATGCACTTACAAATGTCTTGATATTGTGTTTTGATGGTGCTCATCTCCCCTCATGCATATAATCTTACTTTGGGAAAAGTTTTCTAGGAGGATCATCAAACATCTCTCCAGATGAAATCAGACGATACACTAAAATGATCTATCTGTAACATACTGTTATTTCCTTAAATAAAGCCCAAGAGTTAAAAAGTGTAAGTATAAAAAGTAAAGCAGCTGCAATTCTTGTAGCTTTGCAGATCCCTCAAGGCACTACAGGCTGTAGCTGTGTAGATAATTACTAAAATGATTCAACTTTGTCTCAGTGTAGCAGAAAAGCAGACTCACCATTCTCCCAAGCGGTGAAACACACACATAAGGTCCAGAGCATCCATCTTCCCGAAGTAGCCATAGCTGACAGGGAAGACAGAGAGGCAGCCTCTCTCTCTCTCCTGCATACCAGCTGGTGTCCAAATAACTAGGCATGCATGATTAATCTATTGAGCGATGTGAGCGGCACCACCCTCCTCTATGTTCATTTGCAATTTATTCTTCTGTGTCATTAGACCCGCACGGAGAAATTCTGTGGTTCAGTTCTCGGAATGCAGAAGTAGGAGGATTTTTTTAAGTACTCTTTAAACGTTGATGTCTAAACTGATAGCAGTGGTTCGCATAGGGCTAAGCTATTCAGTCACTATTTTCCATAGAAAACATTTATATTAAATCTATGACAGAAGACCATAAGGCTATTATTACCCTGTACACCAAGCAATGCTGCAATTTTATGATGCATTTAATTGCTTTTGAATTTAAAACTCTGCTTTAAAACTGCTTTCATGTGATAAGGTGACTTATCTAAATAAATTAATCTAGACTGATTTCTTTAATGTATTAATTCATTATTTATCAAGGAAAGTATTGGCAAACCTCTTTGAGTAACAACTGCTCCAGTACCCATCCGCGTTTAATGAGTTACCTGTTGAGGTCAATTTCAAATCTTCACATTTTGTACAAATAACCAAACTTTAGAATTAATCAGTTAACACAAAACAATTGCAAGTTGAAAATTAATTTTAATAGTGAATTTGGAATAAACCTGGATGAATGAAATTCTCAATCAGAATCTTTTTGACTGAACTGAAATGACTCCTATAAATTAGCTTAGCATTTCTTAGCAGCCCTGCTGAAACTTTACAGATCTGATGACAAATAAATGAATGACAAATGACGAAATTCATTAAAGAAATTAAAAAATGACCGTTTTGTTCCATATATTCAGGCTGACAATGATTTCTCACATTTCCTTGTAAGTGATAAACTGACTAATCTATACAATGGCCATCAGTTGAAAATGAATCTACAGCAATTTCTATATGAATTCACTTGTTACTTGAAGGAAACCTCTTACAAAAATTCCTTAAATGTAGAGGAAAGGCTCAAATCAGCTGTCTTAAAAATGAGGATGTTGCTGAGCAGAGACAGGTTTAAAGACAGTAACAGCAAGTCATGTGGTGACAAAGACACCCTCCAGTTAGGGCTACCTTTGGGCAAAACAAGCGATAAATGTTTTGATGAATTTAAATAAAATTACATAAATTGTGTATTCGGCGTTCACGTTTGTCGAGCTGCCTGCCAAGTTCACAACCACATGTAACACGTTGGTACGCCACAAGAGTGTAAATTTTGACCCGCTTTTAAGAGCCTCATTCGACAGTTTGACGCATACCGTCATCGAACACAACTGCTGCTTTTCACTGAGTTGGGTCCAAGAACAAAAACAAATTTGAAAGAATTGAAAGATCTCATCTCATCTTCTACTACCGCTTATCCTCACTAGGTTGGCAGAGTTGCTGTCATCAGGTGAGAGGCGGGGTACACCCTGGACAGGTGGCCAGTCTATCACAGGACTAACACAGAGACAAACAACCATTGGCATAATTGAAAGATGCAAAATGAAAATGTTAGAAAAAATCTCTCTTAGATATAAACAATGAAGATTGTTGGGTTGGTATATGTGACCCTTGTTCAATGAAAACCAGGAAAGATCTGACTAAAATACTTGTTTTGTAATTTTTCAGATCAAAATAAGGAGGCAGTCTGAGCCTGTTTTCAAGAGGTGTGGATTTGTTTTAATTATGGATTAATCCACAGTGATAGCTGACGACATATTGGTAAAATGAGAGGTACGAGGAGGTCAACTACAGGCTCAGATTTTTAACCATTTGGAGTGGAACACTAGTAGGTAGAAACCTGCAGTCATTCCAACTCCTAATTAAATATACATTTAAGCACTAAACAATCTTTAATTTGGGCTCTTACAGAAAAGTGTGTTTACTAAAAGCGAAACCAAAAAGCTTATGGCACACAGTTGACTTCTCCCAATTTATTCAATTAACATCCATCACCAACTTTGTGCGTTTCAGCTGTGAAATACAGATTATTCTTCAGACTAGAAAAAAACATCCCCGGCAAAGAGAGAATTGGCAGAACTGCTCACTACTTCCTTTAAGAGTCTCTGTTGTCATTCTGAATTACACAGTCATTATATTATACAGTGAGGTCTCCAGAAGGTTAGGCCATTTTAACCCAACAGCTCACCACAATATTCACAGTATATATACAGCACTGTGTTAATCCACAGTGAAGAATATACACACAGAACCATCAACCTACAGAAAGCATGGCAAGTAATTTAATTGTGTGGCCACAGAAAAGGGCAGATGTGTGTGTATCTGGACTGTGCATCTCATCTCTTAAATTTACCAAATCAATAAATTACAGTACTTTTCTGTTGTCTTATTCACACAAGATACAAGTGTGTAAGAAGTATACACACGCACACACACAGGTTAGAGGATAAATGGTTGGACACTTCTTTGTAAAATGTTTTAGCCAGTCTCTATTCTCTAAATTACACCTAATTCCGGTCTCTCATGAGATGGGGCCACAATAAATAGAAGATGAGTGAGAAGGAATCAGAGGAGAAAGACAGAAAGTGACAGCGAGACAGACAGGTAAATGGAGTGACTTCTGCCTTATGCTCTTCAGGGTAACAGGGAGTGACCTGGTTGCAGGCCAGCCAATCACAGAAGCATCCAGACTGGTTTAGACCTACCGGAACGCTTCAGGGAGAGGCCTCTGCCTGTTGCTGCAGTTTGACAGCAGTAAAGTCCATTCACAAAAGCATGGTGACGGGTTTCTCCAGGAACTTGCGGAACTCTGCGAGCCACTGCGCGCCGACGGCCCCATCCACTACCCTGTGGTCGCAGCTCAGTGTCACCGACATCATGCTGGCTACGTCAAACCTACAAAACACAGATGCATGTTTCATAAGATATTGAGTTTTAACCTGCAGTGTGTCTTGTTATAATACTGTTGCCATGACACTGACCCTTTCTCATTGTCAGCAGGCAACAGCCGTTTCTCTGAGCCTCCAACAGCGAGGATACAGGCCTGAGGAGGGTTGATGATGGCTGAGAAGTTCTTGATGCCAAACATCCCCAAATTAGAGATTGTGAATGTACCTCCCTAGGGGGAAAAAAACAAAGAACATTTCATTATGTTAGTTCACTCTTTAAATATAAAGTGTGTACCCAAAAGATCTCAAATGGAAAAAAACAGAGTATAGACACAGAATCAGAGAAGGTACCTGGAATTCATGAGGCTGCAGTTTGCCATCCCTCGCTTTGGCAGCAAGAGCCAACACATCAGCGCTGATGGCAGCCAGTCCTTTGGTGTGGGCATTGAACACTATGGGTGTGATGAGGCCGTTGGCAGTGCTTACTGCTACACTCACGTCCACTACATGGTTCCTGAAAACATTAAAATAAGTCAATACTAATGACAGCACAGCCATCTGGACAATGTGAGGTCGTTTCTACAGTAAAAACAGTCGAGTAATGTGAGTTTTGAGTGTTGTGATCTCTCTCTGTCTTTCTTCTAATGATGAGTGAACCGTGCACTAAAGTCACATCATATTGAAGATGCATTTAAGTTACCAGATGTGACTGTGTTTATATACAGTTTATATAATGATATCCCACAATTTTTTTATCAATCATGGCAGCACACTGGCAAGACCGTGAGATCCACATGCTGCTCTGTAAAGAGAAGAGGAGATTCGGCGGCAGATATCAGGCACTGTGCAGGACACAGAGATTTATTCAAATATCAAACTGTAAGGGTTAAAAAAATACACCCATGCCGGCGATTGTTTATCTGCAATATACAATGACATATGAAGGAATTAAAAACAGGCACGCATCTGTCACAGCGTCAGGTCTGACCTGGGACTTCTGCCGATGTGAAAGCGCACCAAAGGGGAGTTGATCCGGGTCTGAAAATACCGGGTCAATCCGGAATTTTCGATGGGAAAGTGGTATAATACTGCATTAAGCGAGCCTGCTCTTTTACGACTCCACCCCTGATTGTAGTTCGTTTATGAAAAAGCATACCTACCTTCATGTATGGGGGGTAAAAGCTGCCTGGGGCTGCAGGAGCAGCAGCAGCAGGAGGAACAGAGGCAGTGGTCTGAAAATGCCAGGGCGACCCGGGATTTTTGATGTGAAAGCGGCATAATTCTATTTTTGCTAGTGAAAACTTCCTGGTCTTCTCAAGGAACATGTATGTTACAGAGGAACTTTGCTTTGCCAACGCTCAAATACATTCAGCAAAAAAGAAACTTGATTGTGTGTATACATGACAGGGAAGTTCTCAAGGACAGATCTTCTTGGAGAAATTTCTGTAAACCTCTAGATTATGGTTACCAGGTAAAAAATAACTGTTTTGTTGAAATCAGCTGGAGAGAACTAACGGTAACATCATTTTTTGCAGTGCACACACATTAAATTCAGATTTAAAACCCACCAAATTAAGACAAGGAAGATTTGTATGGCAATGTTTCCTGTTTGCTGCTGCTCAACAGAACAACATGTACAATACATGTGTTTTGATATTTGTGTTGATGTCTGTTCACTCACTGGCGGATGACGGTCTCCATCCAGGAAGAGTTGCATTCAGGAACCTTGAGGCAGGACAGAGCGCTGGCTTTGATGATGAAGTCATTGACACTAAGCTTGATATTCTGGGCTTTAACCTCCTGCAGAGAGGAGGCAAGGTTGTTTGAGAAGCAGGAAATAAATATCTCATTTCAAGAACAAAGAAAGTTTCATTCAATTACATTTACATGTGCAAACTCACTTCATTGAGCTCTTTTCGAAGCTCGAGCACTTGGTCCATGTTGATGTCTACAGACAGATAATAGTGGGGGATGGTTTGCTTGGACTGCATCAACCTCTGAGCGATGACCTGCAATGGAGACAAACAGACAAACACAGTGGAGTGAAAAAGTGTTTGCACCATTCCCGATTTCTTATTTTATTACATGTTTGTCACATCTAAATTCAGATCAAATTTCAGTGTGAAAATGTGTCTGTCTCCCCTGGCCCGCAGGTATATTACATGCACACCACGGATACTACAAATCCCAGACTGCATTACAACAGCTGAACTGGCATCAGGCAGGTACTTTATTGACAAACTTATTATTATTATTATTATCATTATTATTATTATTATTAGTAGTAGTAGTAGTAGTAGTATTAAATTTATCAGTCTCATGGTTGCCTCTGCAACCGTTCTTCATATCAGTAGAGCAGCACAGCAGCTTCTGAAGCTCCATCAGTCCAGATGGCTAACCTATAAAGCCAAACCGCAAGCATTAAAGCACTAAATACTACAATATCTTAACGGACATAACGCTGTACCAGTTAGTAGACTACATGCTAAATTGGTTAGCCTACTGTTCCACAGAAGCACACATAGCAAACAGAAATATAAATGACAACACTACTATAGCTAAACACCAATCGGTTAACACACATCCTAACATACAGACACACTGAAAGAGTCCGTCAGCCAAATAATGGCAGAATGTTTAACACAGCCTCAGCATGCTAACTTAAACTTATCATTAGCTCATTGACTAATAGGGTTAGTCACCACCACATTAGTCCCACTAATCTCCCTTTATTCAGAATTTGTGTGTTCACCTGTTTGTGTGGGATACGGGGTACTCCACCCAATATAATGGTAGGGGAAAAACTGCTAGAAGTGACTGGCAGACCAAAATTACCCCAAGAGTGCAGCAACGACTCATCCAAGAGGTCACAAAAGACCCCACAACGACATCCAAGGAATTGCAGACCTCACTTGCCTTAGTTAAGTTTGGGGTCCATGACTCCACCATAAGAAAGAGACCGGGCAAAAATGGCCTGGATGGCAGAGTTACAAGACTTAAACCACTGCTGAGCAAAAGGAACATAAGACTTTTGGGAAAATACACTGTGGACTGACAAGACAAAAATTGAACTGTTTGGAGGGTGAGTATCCTATGTCATCTAGTGTAAAAGTCACCACATTTCTGAAAAAGAACATCATACCAACAGTAAAATCTAGTGATGGTCAGGGCTGTTTTGCTACGAGAAATTGAACCATGAATTCTGCCGTCTACCAAAAAATCCTGTAAGAGAATGTCCGGCCATCAGTTCATGACCTCAAGCTGAAGAGAACTTGGGTTCTGTAGCAAGAAAATGACCCATAACACACCAGCAAGTCCACCACTTTTTCAAATATGGCCATGTAGGTTTGGATTTTCTTTAAAAATTTCATTTAAAAACTGCATTTTTGCATTTACTTGTATAATCTTTGACTAATATTTAAATTTGTTTGATGATCTGAAACATTTAAGTGTGTCAAACGTGCAAAAAAATAAGAAATCAGGAAGGGGGCCAACACTTTTTCCACACGACGGCATATACACTTCAGCTTTGTTCCATAAGCCATCGTGGAGACAAAAGAGGTGTGTTAGACGCACATGACGTAAATCACAACAGCATTACTCATCCAACTCAAAAGTTTCATGAATTCTACCAGACAGCTGGCAGGAGTTTAAGTAAGAGAAGAAATCACTGTTGAATATAAAAATATTTCACAGTGAGCAACAAAAGTCTGGCATGAGCTTGCTCCTCTCACCTTGCGGATGTTGCTGATAGGGATGTCTGTAAAGGTGCCACCTGCTACAGCAGGAGCTGCAGCAGGTGTTGGAGCAGCTGGAGTGGGAGCAGCTACAGCCTGTCAACAGAGATTTAATTTGCATGTCAAATTAGAGTTAAACGAAAAAAAAAAAAAAAGAATACATAGTTGCCAACACTGAAATTTGAGGGTTGGACAACAGGAGCAAAAGATTATTTGTCAATACATGCATCAAACAACTTAAACCCTAATGAACTCACCAAGTAACACATGAATGATTTGGTTATTAGTATCAGTTAGACAAACTCTAAGAGAGTTGTGTGTATTCAAAACACCAAATTAAATAATCAATAATAAGAAAGGAAGTTGTAAGATAGGATTCAATAGTGCTGAATGTCTATTTCTACTCATAGGGCTTCACTTACAGGTGCAGCCTTCGAAGGAACAAAGCTCTCAATATCTTTCCGGGTGACGCGTCCATCAGGCCCAGAGCCTAAACAGAGCACACATCAACAAATAAAATGACTAGAAATACACAATGTTCTCACAAAGCGCATTTTAGTTTCAAACTTTGGGTTACCTACCGCTGACCTGTGCCAGGTCAATTCCCTTTTCAGCAGCGAGTTTCTTGGCTAGTGGGCTGGCAAACACACGACCCTTCCTAGGTGCTGCTGGGGCAGCAGCTGCTGGGGCAGGACTGGGTGCTGCAGGAGTTGGTGCAGCAGCCTACAACAGAAACATAAAACACTCTTAAGCTACATTAATACTACATTTAGAGGTTTCTTGGGAGTATCGGAAAATAATATTCCCATATATTTGAAAATTTGACCAACCGGAGAAGGAGGTGATGAAGGAGGTGGTGTGGAAACATCTACCACCCCAGTCTCTACATAATCCTTGAAGGCAGAAATGTCACCTTCTTTCTCTACAATAATGCAGAGTGGCGCTCCCAGAGGAACATCTCGGGTTCCCTCTGCCACTAAGATTTTAGCCAAATATCCCTCTTCCTGCACTTCAAAGCCTGCACATGAAATCCAAGAAGCAAACATGGTGAGATTGTAGTAACTTAGCATAAAAATAGAGAAGAAATTTAACAGAGCAAGACTGATTATATCATTTAATAGTAAATACTTCAGGAATGAGGTGTCCAAGGTGCTAGTTTGATTTATTTACCGATGGTTGCCTTGTCAGTTTCAATCTCAGCGAGCAGATCTCCTTCACTCAGCTTTTCTCCAACCTTCTTCTCCCAGCGCTGTACTGTTCCCATTGTCATGGTGGGGGAGAGGGCAGGAAGTGCAACCTGCAACATACATCCAGATGGCATCTCTGCAGTTTCCAGTCCGACCAGTTGGGTTTGGAAAACTTGTTACGAACTGAGTCAAGGCTAATCGAATTCTGCAAAACAATCCTAATAATGTTCTAGCAACATCCATTGTTAGGCTGGCAAGGGATTTCAATGCCCACCGTTTATCTGATTCAATTATGAAATTAGCTTAAATTTAACCTCTTGTTTTAATGCACACGTGGATATAAGATGACATGGAAGCCCTCAAGTAGACACATCAAATACTGGAAAAAAAGAAAAAAGATTTCCTTAAAAAAGGAAAAAATAAAATGTGCAATTATTACTTCTCCATGGTTTGATTCTACAGCAACTTTTAATTAATTGACTCACTCGATTTGTCACGCTGGGCCAATCATTTTAACAAAAAACATTGACACACTAGCAGGAGAAGATGTGGGGCACCACATTTAGTCATTTAATCAAGGAGAATCTGACAGGAAGACCCTCTTAAAACTCCAGCTATGGCTACAGGACAATAAGAGTGTAAATAGACTCATGAAAGCCCCTTTCACATCAAGTGAAAAAGATTTTATTGGCTTGGCTCGACTTTGATATGAACAGGAATGCCGCATCAACCCGGGTTTTTTGATCTGATGTTGATGTATCCTGTTATGCTATCCTGTAGCCTGTTACATTCTGATTTTGTCACTCACAGCCTGAAAGACTGTATCATTGTAGAAGCTTAAGCTCAAAAAAAAGTTTTGGTCTACTCCCATAAAGACCGATCTCTGAAGGGCAGAGTTTTTTCTTCATTTTTTTTCAATCAAACAAATCAAAAGTGTTGTTACACGATCATTAATGGAAGCGCATAGGGAAATTGCACAGTTCGGGGAATGCAAGTGCGACTGTGTTTATTTACAGTTTGTACAGCAATATCCCACACTTGTGTAACGATCATGGCAGCGCTCTGCATCCGAGGAGAAGGGGAAATCCGGTGTCAGATATCAGGCACCGTGCAGGACACAGTGATTTATTCAAATATAACCAGTCTTTTGAAAGTATGGGGGTTTGACCAGTCCATTCTTCAGGTCTACAACAAACTGGAAGCGTTAAAAAAACAACACCATGCCCCCTAATGTTTACCTGCAATGTACATGATGACATATGAGGGAGGAAAAAACAGGCATGCAGTTCTCACAGCGGGAAGTCCGACCCAGGACTTCTGCTGATGTGAAAGCGCACGAAAGGCGAGTCGACCCGGGTCTGAAAATGCCGGGTTGATCTGGGATTTTCAATGTGAAAGTGGTATAAGACTGCATTAAGCGAGCCTCCTGCCCTTTCACAACTCCACCCTTGATTGTAGTTTGTTTATGAAAAAGCATGCCTACCTTCATGTGTGGGGGGTAAGAGCTGCCTGGGGCTGCAGGAGCAGCAGCAGCAGCAGGAGGAGGAGGAGCAGAGGCAGCGGTTGAAGGGGTGGCACCAGCTGCTTTGATTGAGTCCAACGTTACGTCCTTAAAGGCTGGAATTAGGTCAGGGCTGCAGGAGAAAAGATACACACAGACCTTAGAAGTAAATGTATACCTTGTCTGACATGGTTTATAGTCACTATGACACTAACTTGTCCACTGTGATGCAGATTACTGATCCAATGGTGACATCTCTGGTTCCTTCAGGAACAAGAATCTTTGCCAGATAGCACTCCTCCAGCATCTCAAACCCCACAGTGGCCTTGTCTGTCTCTACCTGCAAATACAGAGAAAACATTTAACTACTGTTGTGATAATTTGATAAAGTTATATGAGAACACAAACGTCTCCAAACCTCAGCTATAAGTTCACCCTCGTTGATTTTCTCTCCCTCCTTTTTCTCCCAGCGAGCGATTGTTCCCGTCTGCATGGTGGGTGACAGCGCGGGAAGCTCCACCTGAACAAAAAGTGCCACATTTGACCTAGTGATAATTCAAGCATGTCCTGAGTGGGGCACTGCAAATATTGCCAAATGCCATGTGTTGTAACGACAGTTGATAAATCAACATCACCTCATCCCATTGCTCAATAAATGGCCATATTACATTTCAGCTTTTCATTTTAAATAGCATCTGACACATCTTAATTAAATCAAAAACACTGAAAGTGGGAAAGGAGTCAAAACTACAGCTGAGTAGTAAAATACAATAGGTAATAAAAGAAATATTCAACTATATAGGCAGCAAAACATTTATTTAATGAAATTCAGAAAAAAAAACTTTATTTCTATTTAGTCTTGTCTGCTGTCGACAATAGGATTGTCAAAATAATCGGTTGGTACAACACAATTGAACAGTACTACAAACAACAGGCTCTAAGGTTTTCACAACTGCTTTAACAGTCATCTTAGTTAATTGAAAGAAATGCAGAATGTCATAACCTTTATGAAGCTAAGATTAAATGCAGGGCAGTTGTATACAAATATAACATTTAAACTGTGTATTTAGGCTCTGAGTATTCAGAATAGAAACAGGCCACAGTACTAACTTAGTCAAGTCAATTAATGAAATAATTTTGAGACCATGACATAATGAGACAAGAGAAAAACATCTGGAATGCCTCCAGACTGTATTTTTGACTTCCATCTGGATGCCTTTAAATACACTTCATGTAAACTTAACTTCTAGGTGAATGCCGGCTCTGTGATGGACCAAACACCTTCTGTCTCATGCTAGCTACGGAGGTCATGCTAGCTCTAACATCAGTGCTGTAGCAACCTGAAGTCTGTTCAGGTACTGTTACCTTCTGGTGCGGAGGCAGACTGTAGAACCGCTGACTTTGACACCCAGCTGCTAGCTGGGGACGCCGGAATAGGGTCGCTCTGTGGCTGAAGCCTGAGCTCAGAGACACGGCCCGGGACGCCGCTCCGCAGTGAAGCCGCCTCTGACAGCCGGTCCTGGGCACGAAGCGGGAGCCGAGCGCAGCAGGCCGGGCCGGGAGGGCACGGGGACAGGGGAGACCGGCGGACGGCCTCAGCCGCAGGATTAGACGAATCATTTCGCAGCGGTAGAAAGACTATACAGAGCTGATAAATATTGTATTTATCTTACACCGGCATCAGACATACGCCAGAACCCAATGTCTCTGTTCCCTGAAAACCTGCCCGTACTTACCCCTCACTTTCTAATGACCTCCTCTATGCCTCCTCTAGTCCAAAACACAACGATTTACGGCTCTCCTCCTTGTCCTGCCGTCGAGTCTAGGGAGGTGTCGTAAATAGTGTCCATTGAAATGACATTATCAGTGATTTCCAAACAAAGACGACCACTATACCATAAACACATAAAAAAAAGAAAGAAAGATAATAATTGTCCAACCCTATTGGTTAAAACTAGAAATTCAAGAACTGAAGATATAATTTACTGCAATCACATCAATAACCGCGTGGTGGCAGTAAATAGCTGTTGAATGTTGTACAGTCTATGACACACACTAATAGTAACATTGTATAATGAATACAGTTGCCTAACGCACACAGCACTGGTCTATGCTGCCAGTTCTTTAACCACTTCTTTTTTATATATACATGTAGTTATTAGTTTTTGTTTGCTGAATAGAACAGATCAAACAGCAACTCACTAACACATGCAACAAAGCAAATATTTTTCTCCTTCTCCCCCCTCTCATCCCTCTTCCCCTTATGAAACCAGTACAAAAAAGCAAATCATAACAACAAAAAATGAAAATAAATAAATAAAATAAAAAGAGCACAAAAACAAGTTGCTCACATCTAATAATATATGTAATCTCTTTAATCCATCTTCCAATTCTAGGTCCATCATAATTTTTCCAATGAAGGGAAATTATACGTTTAGCTTGTCATACACACATATCTACACATCTAGATTGTTTACTTTGTAAGTATGGGATAGTTGGATATATGCCCAGAAGGAAAAGCTTGTGGTCCAGTCTTAGCTAATATCAGATCAATAATATTAATGATATCTTGCCAGAAGGATTTCATTTTCACACATTTCCCATATGCAGTGGTACGACATTCTTCTTGCTTTATTACACTAAATACACGTATCAGAGATGTTTTCATTAAACTTGTGCAATTTGGCTGGGGTTACGTATTTATGGATCAGCCATTTATACTGAATAAGTTTCAGGTTGCTGGTGATTGCTTGTTTCTGAGCCTTCATACATGCCACGTTTCAGTCCTGTAGTGAAATTCCATCACCTATCTTCCATCTACAGTCTCAACTTATGTTTTGAAGATTCATCATAACAATGTCTTATAATTGGTGACTCTAATGACAAATAGTTTTGAGATGATGATACAAAGCTCTTAATTTGAAGGTATTTGAAGAAATGCATTTTTGGAATCTTATATTCTGTTGATAATTCTGAAAAGGATATAAATACGTCATCTTTTCTGTTTATATTTTACACTTTCCTTAATCCCTTTTCATGCAATGCCCTGTGATAGAATAACTGCTGTCACTAAAAGCTTTATTTATATTCATTATCAAATTGTCATAGAACATCATCAGCTATATCTTTGTATCACGATCAGATTCTATATGTTCATTTTAGTCAGATGTTTGATTATCTCATTTCTCCTGCTGTTCTATTCTCTCTCTTTTCTGTGTCTACCCGGCCTTATGCAAATGGGTCCCTCCATATGAGCTGGGTTTGGCTCCAGGTTTCAGTGTCGTCTTCATGCTTTCTGGAGGTTTCAGGCCAGGTTTTAGGTTTTTAATTTTGCGTCTTGAGACAATAACTGATGCTATATAAATGAAACTGAAATTAATTCTGTTGAGTCCGACTGCCAACATTTGTATCATGACAATGAGAGTGTTTTTTGGATGTTTACTTGTGGAAACAATTAAGAATTTAATCACAGCTTAAATATGACCATTAGATATTATTTAATTTTCTATCAGTTTGTGGGAGGTGTACACAGAGTGAAAATTTCTAATCAAGGACTGTATTCTTAAGTGATGCACCATCTAATTAAATATCCAAAAAACACTTAAGGCAAACGGACTTATAGAGTTGTTTCTTTTCTCTTTTTTTTTTTATATGACAAATAGATTTTCAGCTCTACAGGACTGGTGGGAAGTCAAGGTTTAAAAAGGAAAATCTGTAGGTGTAGCCCAAGAGAAACTTGTTTGACTTAATTCTGTTAAGTCTGTCTTGAAAGGCCTAGCCCCATCATATCTGAAAGACCTCATAGTTTCTAAAAGTAGAATGGGAGGTAGAGCCTTCAGCTATCAGGCTCCTCTCCTATGGAACCAGCTCCCAGTTTGGGTTCGGAAGGCAGACACAGTCTCTACGTGTAAGGTCAGGCTTAAGACTTTCCTTTTTGACAAAGCTTATGATTAGGGCTGGACTTAACCATCCCTTAGTTATGCTGCTATAGGCCTAGGCTGCAGGGGGACGATGCACTGAGGACATGTCCTCTAATATCTTATAATTTTATTTTCTATCTCTTATAATTTATTTTCTATTACTAACCACTGTGTCTCATTCTCTCCCCTCCCCTCCCCTTCCATGTTCTTGTAAGGGTCTCTGGTCTGGAGTGCTGTGTATCAGACCAGTGGAGCACCATAAACTACATCTGCCCCAGTCTTTATGGGCTCCTCCAGTTATCCACTCCTACCTAGATGAACAATTCACCAACCTGCCCAAGACTCCTGTTATACTCACAAACTGTCTCACAGATCATCAGCTATGTGCTATATTACTAGACCCTACATGTTTCCTTCCGCTTGATGTATGTATCTATGACAGAAGTTTGTTTATCTTGTTTCTCCTGCTCTTCTTTTCTCTCTATCTTCTCTGTTTCTACCCGGCTGGCCTTCGGCAGATGGGTCCCTCCGTATGAGCTGGGTTCTGCTCAAGGTTTCTTCCTGTTAAAAGAGTTTTTCTTTGCCACCGCCACTGACACCCTCAGGCTTGCTCTGGAGGTCACAGGCTGGTTTTTGTGAAGTGTCTTGAGACAATTTGTTGTTGTTGTTATTGGCGCTATATAGATTGAATTGAATTGAACTGAATTGAATTAACGATCAAAAACTCTACAAACCTTTTTTGGATACACAATGACCTGGATGACTGAGAATCATTACAGGCATTTAATCAAATAGATGTTATGTTCAGTCATTATCAAATTCAGCCTGACTTGATACTCAGAAAGCAACAGAAAATGGTTTCTGGAGCCTACCCACCTTTCAGTGGGCAAGTAGTGGGGTACACCCTGGACAGGTCAGCAGTCTATCACAGCGGGCAGAAAGGTATATCATCTATTGTAAAATATTCACAATGATGCTACGTCATAAAAACGGGAACGCTGACATGTATTTTTAAAATCAAGACTTGATTTATTTCACAATATCTGTCTAACATTCAACAAAGGAAATTAGTAATTCCTATTCCTATATAAACAGATAGCATCCATAAGGTTTCAGTTAATAACAAAACAAAAATGCTAAATAACCATCTCACCAGCAATGTCTACATTTTACAGTACAGGCAGTCGTGGCATTCAAATAAGTCTAGACTGATGTATATTTCTGTTGGCTTATTAATGAAGGCAAACACACTGATCCCAACGGGGATTGCAGAAGTAGAGTGAAAGAACATGTTTCAGTCCACAAACATACGTACACACACGTACACACCATAAATAGCAAGACAAGTATTAGTTGCAGGAAAAACATCTTGAAACGTGTGACATAAATTCACATCGACAGCATGTTTTCAACAGGAGCAGAGGAGAATTTTCACCTCATAATCTCTCTTTTAAGAAATACAATTCATGGACAGCAAATGTGTAAGAATAAGGTGGAAACACAAATGTACAAAATCATTTCATCAAGTTACAAAACAAAGACTTCAGTTGGTCTGCTTTTCTATATGAACATAAAAGCTCCAGTATTATTTTTATATCATGGCAGTGGTTCAGTTGAGTGCATGCTGGTGTTCCATAGACTTATATTAAAACCCAAATCTGGATTTGTATCCTATTTAGTCTTTGCAGTATATTTTCCTGTTTGGACACATTGTTGAATATTACCCCCCCTTTTTTTTACTGCCATCATAGGCAGCTGATATAAAATGGAAAAGGTAGTAGGAGTCTGGTCAGTGTAGTCCATCAGCAACAGGTCAGAATGTGGACAAACTTTATGCTGAACTAGAACAAAGCTGATTTTATTTCCTGTGCAGTTTTTTTGTTTTTAACCAACATTTTGTCTTCTGTATTTCTTGCTGTAGGAGATAACACTGTATATTAATTTTACATTCACATGTAATTTGGTGGTGATGCACAAGAAATTAAAAATTTGAAATGTGAACACTACCGTGAGTGAAATAATGTTTCTGAAATCTTTTTGAGTCTAGTTTTGATATTATAGTTACAGCCTGGTAAGTACATGATGAGAATAGCTTTACTTTGTAAGGCACTGAGTTGTATGATATTCAAGACATCAGTTACAGTTGTGGGGCTAATTAATCGGGTTTAGTAACAGCCCATCAAATCTCTTGCTGACAAGTCTTACAGTATTTTACTACAAGGTCCAGTCTAAAAAAGTGTCAACATGTGCCTTTGTTTAGATCTGATGCCTCGATGTTCCTCTGAGATCAGAGTGACCTGGGACAAAAACTAAAAGTGCCATGGCCCATCATCTTGAACCTAAAATGGCCTAGGACAGAAAAGATTATGAGTTCCTAACACTAACAGTAAGGGGAATAAAGAAAGACTTGACTTCATTGTTGTTGTTACCTTTCTTCACCACGGTCTTCTTCTACCCATGCCACTATTTTTCCTTCCCAGCCTGGAACAATTGCTCCATCCAAAAATACCTGCACAGAGACATCGAGACTGATGACCTTCCTGTATGAGCAGTCTGCCCTTCTTTCTTCTTTGTATCACTAGTAAACTCACACCCCACTGCACAGAACAAGGGAATTTCATCCCCATTCAACCCCATCAGCTTACTGCGGAACCAGAAAGTTAGTGGTTTAAGGCCCGGAATGCGCCTCATACCAAGGTGTCAAGCAGGACACCTGAAGCAGGACACATTGAACCCCCAGTTGTGCCCAGTGCATGGCACTGTTGTGTGCTAGTGTGAGTGAACGGGTAGAGGTGTCTGTGACTGTAAAGCAATTTGAGTACAGTAGAAAGGCGTTATGAAAAACAAGAACATTTACGATTAAAAGTTAAAGTATTAAGCATCTAAATTGCTGTAAAGTATTGCTGCCCAAAAAGTTTTCATTCTCAGCAGTGTGCATCATATGTACCATTAATCCACTATTTAACTTGAAGATCTAATCTAATGCAATATTTCACAAATGCATGGGGTGTCCTCTCCCCATCGTTCTCTTACCTCCTCTTTCACAGTGCCAAACTCAGGATCCAGGGCCTTGAAGTGGTACCTGTAGTTTCCCTCTCGATCAACAGCTGTTTTAACATCTTTGAGTGTCACTTCACAGAGCCTGTACAGGGTGTGCAGGGATAATATCACTCAACCTGCTGTCTTGTGACCTTTTTACATTATTTTGTATTTTTTCCTACTCATGGTCCACTATCTTCAATGAATATGTTATTACACAAGAAACAAAAAAGACAGGACAGAACGAAGAATAAAAAATATATAGGATCAATTTAAACATTCACACTAGCACGCACGCGCACACACACCCATCATGTATGGCCATCTTTGTGAGGACACTCATTGGCATAATGCATCCCCTAGCCCCTTACCCTAACCCTAACCCTCTCAACTAAATGCCTAACCCTAACTTTAATCCTAACCCTTACACTAACCTAATTGTAACCTTTACCCTAAAATTTAAACTGGTTTCTGGAAAGATAGCGGTACACACACGCGCACACATGCACACGCACGCACGCACACGCACACAAACCTTTTCGGTATACTGATCATGGAAGGAGTTGGAGATTTTCCAGTGAAATAAAGGATTTTTGTAGAGGAAGAAGAACCACTGTGGGGTTGAGACATTTCTGTAATGAACAACAACAAATCCTTAGTGAAAGCAGAAACATTCCGTGTATGCGTTTAATTGGTACATGTAAGACCCTCTTACTTGAGGAAGGCCAGGAGTCCATGTCCGTGTGTTGACCTTTGCGTCTTGGAGATTTCCCCCTTCCCTGTATATATTGGATTAATTTTGCAGAAATATTATCAGCCACACATTATGTTAAATCTTGCCAAAGGTAAGTACTACTACTTAAGAAACATTTGTTGTGCCATGAAATTCCACAGTGATTTGTGGAATATGGGGAATTTAAGTGAACTGTTAGAGTGAAAAGCTTTTTCACTTTGACAGTCACACTTCTGCCACTTCCTGTGCTGTTAACACCCTGGACTGCCCCTTGACCCAAGGAGATAAAACCACTGCACCTCCATTGTTCTCTCTCTTACTCCTCTTCTTAAACTCACTCCGCAGCTCGTCGCCGTTCTCCACGGCTCTGCTGCCTCATTGACAACAGGAGTAGTCATCTCCAGGCAAAAGTGTTCAGCAGTCACACAATGTCACAAGCACACACACAACCATGCCACACACTGGGAGTCACTCAGGATTTAGTGTCTTGCTCAAGGAAACTTCGGCATGTGGTCCACGTGTTGGAGATTGAACACTAACCCTCTGGTTTCTGGACAACCTGCTCTACCTACTGAGTCTCCCCGCAGATTATGATAAGCTGATAATTTAGGACAAGTCAGGAGTATTCAGTTAAATGTGAAAGTAATGATTTTAATTATACAGTGTCCTAAATCACCAAGTCATGTGACACCAAACACACAGCCCATAAAAAAATATTTCTACCCTGTGCGTATGCAGAACTTGCAGTCTGTCGATGAGTGAAACAATGCCCTGCTCCAGGGTGTCCAGGGTGTGGTGCTGTGGGCCGTGCTCTCTGAAACTGTTCCTTAAACTTCTCAGCGAATCTTTGAGCAGCTGAACCTCCTCTGCCTGCAATCAGCGCATAAACACAAAACTCTTATTTTTTCACAAACAGGATTGTTTAGTGTTCCACTGCTGGCAACTGCTTTCCAGGCAATTTACATTTCATCACAATCCCATCACAGCATTTCCTAACTATTCTTTACATAAGAATACAGGTTCTAAGGTTTCATGTCAAATAAAAAAAGCACAACGACTTAACCTACTTATCAATGGAAACAATACTCACATCCGACAAAGATGGAGTTGAGTTTCCACAGTCCGAATACCCATTGTTTTCTGTGCCTGGAAACTGAGGAAAAAAATGTCAGCTGTGTCATGTATACAAAGCCGGCTCTTGGCATAGGCCATATAGGTGGTCATCTAGGTCGCAAGCTGCTCAAGAGGGCCTATGGAACCAAAATGGCTAGAGCCTCTGAATGTATATCTGATTTTTCTTATGTAGACAGAGTATGAAACCTAGCCGTAAAAAGAGTCGATACCTGTTGATGATCTCTAATCAGTAGCTCCTGCAGCATGCCGTTTTTATGCTCCAACTCAGTCTACCAAAGAGACACAAACATCAAAACGAAAACAAGAGCCTAAAACTTTAACTAGTCTATTATTCAAGTGGCTAGCTTAGTGAAAGCATATTATGCTACAATGTGGTTAAATGATTAGTCTGAAACATTACTACTATCTGACATACCTGAAGCTTTTGGCCTTCTTCATGCTTGTGTTTGAATTGCTGAAGTAATCTGTCCTTCTGTCCGAGCTCCTTCTACACTCAGCCGACCAAAGAGAAAATACAGGGTTCATTTTTAGTTCGTAATGATTAAACAGAAGCTACTTTAGGGTGATTAAACTGGTACAAGGAAAATCTGAGTACTTCACCTTGCATTCGCCCCACAGCTTGTTGCATTCCTCCAGCTTCCATTGTAGTTCTGCCTACAACACATGTTCACACAGAAATGTAAATGTAAATGACATACTTAAAATACAGTAGCAAAGTTGTATATTACTCTGAATTTATATGAGGCATTAGTAGAGTTTGTACATTCATGTTTTTGAGTTCATCCTTTGTCATGCTGGCTTTTAGAAGCTCTTGCTTCATCTGCAGTATTGAAGCCTCCTGAGTGCACAGCCTCTGCTGCTGGGCCTCCTGCACATGAAAAGAGCAACAGAAACTCAGTACCCAGAAACCTGTCTACAATACAACTAGAATAATAGTCAACTGAAAGATTAGATAATTTACTGTACATGTAGATTTGGTCTACCTTGACTCCTTGCATGTTTCTTATCTCCTGCTTACAGCGCAACAGTTCTCTCTAAAGCCAGCACCAAACACAACTTATTAAATATTCATCACTGTGTGGTTTCCAGAAATGTACACCGATTTAAAATCAGAAAATATCGACAAGAAAACATACAATACAATTTATCTTTTTTACCTTCAACTCCTGAACCTCTTCCATACTCTGATCCAAACGACTGCGAATGACTACCTGGAAAGACAGAGAATGAAGAGATGTGTGAGACCCACAATGTAGAGGTAAAAAGGGAAATTGATACCTGTGTGGACCTGCGCACGTACACACACACACATTAACCCACAGCTAAGAAAAGGTAATATGATCCATGCTAAACACAAAAAGCTGAGGAGGAGAGTTACATAGGAGAGAGAGAGAGAGAGAGAGAGAGAGAGAGAGAGAGAGAGAGAGAGAGAGAGAGAGAGAGAGAGAGAGAGAGAGAGATAGAGATAGATAGATAGATAGATAGATAGATAGATAGATAGATAGATAGATAGATAGATAGATAGATAGATAGATAGATATGAAGACACATTAATACTACCAGCTGCTGTTCAGTGTTGCCTTGTTCCAGAGTTAAGGACACGTCCTGCTCATCCCCGGGCAGTGAACCACTCAGCAGCAGAGCCTTAAAAAGACACACATGTGACTGCAGATTGTACTTTGTAGTCACTGTGTTCAGGAAGCTCTGACCAGTTAGTTGGAAATTTCACAGTATCCCTGTTCCTCCAAACCAAAAGAAGAACCAAAACAAGTGGACACTGGAGAGAGATCTGGCTCTGGCTTCCTTCCCAAAAATAAATGTGTTGAGCCAGAGGTATTAGTAAGGGTAACCTTGGACCTTTATCTCTATTGAGCTTCTTTTCAAGTAAAAAAACTGAACAAAAAAACATCTCAACTATATATCTTAAAAACACAAATGTATATTAACAAATGTGACAAATCGGGTAAGTCAATGGCTATGCTTATATCGACCGTAGTTCATATTTTTCGCATAGTATTATAGTAGAAGCATAGTATTAATTCAGTCAGATTGAGAGTGATGGTGTAACCCTTTGACAGTCTGTTCAATAGGAAGATGTTAGCTCTTGATAAATATTTAAGGAGTTTATCTGATTCCTCTTGATTCCTCTTCCTCTTGTCTGGTTGGAATAAGTAAATTCTTTTTATGCGTGTTTGTCTCACAGGAGATGAGAGAGACAGAAACATGGTGGTAACAGAACATTCTACTAAGTCATAAGTAAGTGATTAAAAATATGAAGAGAGTTGGAACTGATATGGGCAGCATTCTCTGTCATCTAATTTGACTTAATTTACTCAGTGATGTCAATAAAGTTAATAAATCTTCTGTTATGACTGCACTACAATCACTCCACATTAGACTGAACCACTGAACAAAAGTTACTGTCTGGGGCATGTAAACACATATTGCATCATTTTAATTAGCATTCATTACAACAGTTACGTTGCATTCTCTAATCATTGAGTGATTTCATTCAAGCAGAAAAAAACAAAGAATATTGTCCATGTAAATGTAGCCAGTGACTCCAAATGTTAGAACAAGTAGTTTCCCATTCATGTATTAGGTCTACCCACAATATCATCAAAAACATATAATCTGTATAATAATCAATAATGTAAGAATATGAGGAAATACACAATATACACTTCAGTACAGAAGTCAATGAAAAATACTTTAAATCACGGAAACCTCAATATGGACGTACCTGTAAAGCAGACACCATTTTACGCGTTTCCTGCACCTCCTTCTCCAAAGTTTCAGTGAGAGAATCCTCCCACGTCGTCTGCACTACAGCTTGAGATGACTCCACTACATTTGTACACATACACAATACAGTGCTATACATGAGAATGAGGTTTACAAATGAAATGGCTGACAAATGTGTGGTTTGACCGAACGTACCCCTGCTCTCCTGCTGTCCGTCTGAGTGGCTGCTCGCTGGAGCTCTTGGTGAGGACAGAGGGCTGACGGAGCTGAGGCTCATGGAGGACAAAGCACTGATTATTCAATTTATTCAAGAGAATGACAGATATGCATGCAAATACACACCTATTAGCCACCCCACAAATATGCACTGTAAATAATATAAGCTTATGTGCTTATCATGAGTTTAGCGCATTCTGAGAAAAAAAAAACAAAAAAAAAAAAAAAAAACAGATTGGTGAGCTCAGGAACTCAAAAAGGCTTGGACATCTATGGAGGACAACAGTGGTGGATGATCGCAGGTACCTTTCCACGGTGAAGTAAAACCCTTCACAACAGCCAAACAAGAACATTCTCCAGCAAGTAGGTGTATCAGTCTCTAAGTCTACCATAGAGAGAAGACTTCATGGGAGCAAATACAGTGGGTGCACCACAGATGCAAACCATTAAGCAGTCTCAAAAATAGAAAGGCCAGATTAGACTTCAAAAAATACCCCATTTCTAGGACAGCATCCTTTGGACAGATCAACCTAAGATCAACCTGCACCAGAATGACGGGAAGAAGAAAGTATGGAGAATGCTTGGAACAGCTGATGATCCAAAGCACAATACGTTTTCTGTAAAACATGGTGGTTGCAGTGTGACTTCAAGCAGCAACACCTCGGAAATGATTCAGAAATGAGGAGATCGTTTAAAAATGCATTAAAAAATTTACTATTATCATAGTACACTTACAGTAATTTGCCTGTGATAAAACTACCATTCAAAATGCATGTTCGAACTCTATGTCTGCCCTCTGCTCCGTCAAGAGCTGCACTTATCTATAGCTCAGCTGAGTGAGCTCCTGCTGAGAAGAATATTTTTGTACTGGAAATATACGGTGCTTTCCCTAGCTAGACTGAAATAAGTTTACCCTCAGATGGTCAACAGCATTTTTCAAAAAAGTGGTAACAAAGTGAACTCCTTTAAGTGAACTCATATGATTTAGTTATGGGTCTTTTTCTGGTTTTTGATTACAAGTTTGTCTTAGTTTGATAATGTGTGGGTACAAAAACATAAACCAAAATTAAACTAACTGATTTTAGTAACAAATCATCACTGAAAATGTTGAGTATCTCTGCAAAGAAAGCTAATTTCTTCAAATTCTCTATCACACGTCAGTAGAAGGGATTATGCGAGAAGAAAGCTGAGGCAGAAAAAAGCAACCCTTGAGAATAACATTTTACTGAGAAACCACTGGCTACACTTAACATTCAGCAGTAACATTCATTCATTCAGTAAATTTTAATACTTTAAAATTATGATGATAAAATAGAGACAAAACACACATATTCAGGTATCAACACAAATCAAAGGCCTTACCATTTAATCTGTGTCCCCCCCATAGTGGGCTACAGGTTGTAAAACCTGTCCACACTTCCAAAGAGTTGCACTCTTTCTGTGGGCTTCTAGCATGTGAAGCTCGACAAACTCATGACAATTTGTAAGTCTAACACTGGTGCATCCCGCCCCACACCCTCCAGCTACCAGGCTGTTACCATGGCAAACAAGGCAGCAGACACTGCTTAGTAACAATCAGATATGCGATGGCCGCATCAGATTGTTACAGCTCTGTTGAATTGGTGTCTCTCCAAAAGAAAACAGCACCATCAGTCTACAAATAATATGTGCACTTTCTATCATTTTCAAAGCGATGAAAACATTACAAATGATCCCAGTCAAGAAGAACACCACAGAACATGACTTCAAACCAGACATGTGACTGTAGAAGATAAGAGGCCGATTATTTTCCCACTTGAATTATAGTAGGATGAGGTCTGGAGTATTAAGGCCATAGTCATACGCTCTGTCAGGCAGTGAGAAACACACACACACACAAATGTAGCCTACTGCTGAAAAGTAGGTGTTAAAGTTGGCAGATCAAAAAAAGGACAAAAATAACTGAACTGAATCAATTATACAGAGTATGTGAGTAAAAACAAACTAGGTCTGTTCTACCTTACACCGAGTTATATTGTGTTGATGAGATAGATACAAAAGTTCAATGTCCATCCATCCATTCATGGAAAAATCCTATCATATAACTTAAGCCCATGGGGGGACCAGGGACTTCTGCAACCACAGTGCAAAATGGAGCGCTACTGGTACCAAGACCTTTTGTTTCAACACAATCTTTAACATCAACATTTTTTTGTGCTGCTGGGTTCTCCTCCTCTCCTCCTCAACCATAGCAAAAAATACAGCAAAGAATACATCAACTGGGACACTGGCAGTACTTATCCTTATGGTGAAAAAACAATAAATGTTATTTAGGTTGTAAGGATTCACTTTGGTGTTCAAGGAGAACAAAAGAGAAGGAAGATTCCAAGTCAAATAGAAAAGAAGCTTGGTGTAAAGAGGGAGTCAGAAAAAAAATTACTATCTGTGTGGCTTTTTTTCAACTTGATTTTTCATGTTTGCTTGTAATTACTATAATTACTGAAAGAAGAACGGAATACAACGGTTCTGCAAAGTGCTAAAGTCAATGGTTTTTATTTAGTTCTAAACATAGTGGAGCTTAGGCAAAAAAATACCTGTTTGGCTGAGGATTGTCCTGCTCTTCTGGAGATCCCCTTTCATACTGCTTTACCAGTGCCCGAACACACACACTCTTTTCCTCCTCCAAGCTCCAGCCACTGCAAGAAGTAGAAGTTATTCATTTGAGTAGGAACTGGCATATGTTGTGATAATGTGTATGTATATATGTGATAAGAATATGTACGGGGATGACACTTATTTCAGTGGTCATGAGAATGTTAACTAATCATTTTTGTCCACCAGAGGACAGCATTTGCCACTTCTTTTATTTTCAACCTACTGAAGCATAATTATATTTTTTCTTCATTGGTTTGGCTCATTTCTTAAAACAGCAACAGCTTCTAAATGCAAATGCCACATATTATTTTTAGAGAGGAGCAATTCCTAAACCCTTCCTACTATTTGGATGTGAACACCATCAAGTCACGGCTGAGCATTTTCACTTTAAGCCCATATTGAGAATACTGTATCCAAAAACATGTTTTGGTAAACAGCTAAAAAAACAAAACAAGTGACACTGTCCAAACATATATAGACATAACTGCAAAAGAGAGACAACAAAGCACCTTCTCTAAAAGGCTCAGACAACTTTGTTGTCTCAGAGACTGCTACACCAGATACATCCTGCCACAAGCCAGGATGAGTCTGGTCAGCTCCTCATCTTTGTGTGGTATCTTTTGCTTAGCGTAATTTAAATATGACATAACATACACTATGTGAAGGACGAGAGTTTGTGCCCATGTGTCTGATTATATTCATAGTCACTGATCATATTTGCAGCCAATATACCTGTGGATTCTTGCTGTACGTGCAGGCAGTGAAGCATCAAGTCGAGCGGATGCCAGTGCAACAGCGGCGCCTTGAGCAAGTGCAACAGTGGATAGAGCTTTTTGGCTAGCACTGCTTCTCGTCAAGCTCCTCCCACTTCCCAGGGCAGTCCTGTGATTGGCTGAGGGCTTGAAATGGGCTGCCAATGCCAGAATAACCCTCATTACAGATTTCAGATTGCCATCAACAATGTCTGCAAAAAGGAGCATATGTGATAATTGTTTTCTTGATCAATGAAATACCGCTCATGCATATGGTGAAATACATATTTGTTACAGTATTTTTTTAATGGGTTAAAGTTCTGGGGTCATGTGTATTTTCTGATTACAGTGAATTAGATAACAGATTATTTGAAATAACTTTTCTTGAAATAAACAAGACAGATGAACACAGCCGATGTTTGTGTGATTTACCTCTTGCGGATATATGTGGCATCCGTATGTGTCTAGAGGAAATGAACTGCAAGACTTCCTCCACATTCTTCCTGCTTTGCTCTTTGTTTTGTGGAGCCACATACACTCCCTCCAGTACCTCTCCAGCTGGCAAATTGAAGGAAACATGTTAAGTGACGAATGACTCTTTTAAAAACATTTAAATGTTGTAACATTGACATTTGTACTTGTAACATTTGTAAATCTAACTGCACACATGTATATTTACCAACTATCTCTATTAGTTGTGTCAGCACTACCCCATCCTGAAGATCATGCCTGAGGTCTGTGATTGGCTTCAGGTCTGGTTTTCTCCTCAGCTGAGCATTCACCCAGGAAACATAAGCTGCCAGCTGTTGCTGCAATACATTAGCCACATACACAAATTCAACACATCACAGACACTTACATCCATAAAGACAGAGCCAAATAAAGCCAAGACCATGTCATAATAAATGAGTGCCGTTGCTTAATATGTTGGGACAGGGGAGAAGGGGGAAGTGTATTGTCCCACCACCTATTAAGAATTGTAGTTTTGTTCACTCAAATTATCTCATGGTCAGTCCAGATATGCGTAGTTCCTTGTTCACGCCACAATTGCTGGGTCCCTTTAGTCACGTGACAGCCCGTTGTCCTGGGATACCTCACAAAGAAAGCTGCCATTTTGCATACAACAGAACATTTGGGTTTTACTCTTACTGTGGTGTTTAGCTGGTTTGTTTATGGTTATGTTAAAGTTAACTATATCTGGTCATTTTATTAGCGGACAACCAGACTAAACTTTACTACAGTCATCACGTTTAACCATATGGCTAGAACTTCCGTCAGTTTTCTGGTCAAAACTACTCATTGACGAGCTGGAATATACAAAGATTATCGTTACCGTAGATCAAAATTTATTTGGTTAAACGATTTGTTATTATTTCTACATAACGTTAAGACGCCGAGGAACTTCACTGTTCAGCTGCGTGATAAATAGCAAATGCAACTGTTCCGCTTGCTAATTTACAGCTAACCAAACGTAACAAACGTTAATATCAGTGACGCTTGTGAGAACGTTACCTCGTTAAAACCCACATGAAAAACCTCGTCCAGCACACTTCCTCTTGAGAGTGAGGCGATCATCTTTTTTACTCAAAAATCCATCTAAGGCAGCTAGCTTGTCAGCTTTACTTGGTGTCAGACGACCAACCTGAACAACAGGCAGACCCGCAGCAGACCTAACTACTGCTGTACTCATGCAAACGTCAACAAACTGAGACAATTGAGGGATCAGAGGAGACCGCTACCGTTACTCCCTGGCGATACCGGCGTGTCAAGTTACTGAGCCATAATGGCGTGCAGAACTTCTGGTTTCACTTTGTCAGAATAAAACTGATATTGACGCCCACTTCCGGGAACATATCTATTGTACAATCGGTCGGTGCCTATAAATCTGTACCCGTTTAAACTGGTTTAACCAGAGATTGTATATAGATAGCTAAAAAAAAACAAAAACAAAAAAAAAACACCCTCTTAAAATAAACTATATCTTGCTGTTGTTTAAGTAATTTCCCACTGAGATCAATAAAGTAATTCTGATTATTCTTATTAATAATAATATAATTGTTTGTTCTAAGGATTGTAACATAAATTATTCCTTGGCAGTCTTGGTATGAAGACATATTTTTGTACAGTGTGTAAATGTTGCATCCAAAATAGTTAATTCAAGTTTTAAGACTGATTACACAGCTTCAAAGTGACCATATATCTTTTATTGACAAAATACAAGCTTTTAAAATGAACTTCTCAAAGAACTAATTAAAGACTGAAGATTTAGGGCAAAACTAAGATATCAGCTATTTATGAAAGAAATTAAAATATAACTGAAAGTTTGTCTAAACTCGACACACAAGCACAAAAACAGACTGAATGAATTAGGTGGCTACCAGAAAAACATATCACTTTGAAATGAAATATACCCATTTGTGCCTGTGTGTGAATAAGTGAGTTCAAAAACATCAAATCCTACGCAAAGACCACTGTGTTTTTGATGGGACATCAAGTGCTGTTACAGATGCCTACGACACAGTTCTAATAGTCCCAGTAAACACAAGTTCTGCACAACATGGCCATCCAATTTTTCAGTTTTTGGTTTTTAGATATCTTAACTGTTGAATTCTTCAAATCATTTCAGTGCAACTGAACTGTTTGTCAACAGTGACAAGAAGATCAGATGCAACACCTCCTTCAAACAAATCATGCACAAGACAAAACCTTTCAACAAAACCTCATATGTTGCGTGAATCCAGATTATTTCCAGCAATGGCTCGCATGATTTCTTTGCATATGTCCGCCCATCCAGTAGCACTATACAACGATCTTTAAAGTCTTTCATCAACCATCCCATGACCACTTGCTGATCAAAAATACTTCAAATCTTGTACTTTATAAAGTGTACAAGTCAATACTTGGCTGGTTGTGTGGACTGCAAGCATGAGATACATCTATTTTGTGTTTTATGTTTTTCTCTTCATCAAATTTACTGATGACATCACCATCATTGGCTGCATCACGGGCGGTGTTGCAGCCAATGTCATCATACACACAGGATGTTAGAAATCTTTCATCGAGGTGCACGGGCTCCTGCTCAACATCAGCAAGACCAAGGAGATGATTGTGGACTACAGGAGGCTTCATAGAGGAGGACACACCCCAATCTACCTCAAGGGTGTAGCAGTGGAGAGAGTCAGCTGCTTCAGGTTCCCCACCAGTGAGGATCTTAGCTGATCACGCCACACAGCCAGCATCATAAACGCAGCTAGATAGTGCCTCTTCTTCCTGCACCATCTGAGATTTGGCATGGACACCAGGATACTCACCTTTTACAAGTTGCTGGGAACATCATGAACTGGTATGGCAGCTGTACCTCCCTCAAACGCTGTGCAGAGGTTTTTCAGTGATTCAGTGGATTTTTTGGAGCATTTAAACACTTTGAACAAACACTTCAATAGATTATTAGTGTTGTTACTTACATCACTATTGTTGCACTTTTCAAGATTAAAGTTTCTGATTATTTTTATTATCATTTTTCACTGTGTACTTGCGTACACAAAATATTGTTTCTCATCCATGGTTAACTGTTAGCAAGGATGTTAATTTAGGGAGGGACTGATCATTCCTACAGCTTGAGGAAAGAAGCTATTCAGCTTCTCGATGTTCTACAGATGATGCTTGTGAGTCTTCTCCCTGGGAGCAGTAGGGAGTAGATGTAATGGGAGGGATGATGGGGGTCTTTAATGATGGACATGGCTTTATTAAATCAAATCAAACTTTATTTATACAGCACCTTTCATGCATAGACATGCAACACAAAGTGCTTTACACACATAAATTGAAACAATTACAAGTAAAACCCCTCCTTCCCACCCTCCATACCACACACACACACACCTGCACACGGCATGGCATGATACTGCTTATGGATGCAGCTCTGCTTGTATAATTCCAACAAGCTGGGAAGCAAGCAGGGAGTGCTGATGATCTTGCTGGCTGTCTGGACAGTTCTGTTCAGCTGCTTTTTACCTTTTGGCTGCAACTGCCAAACCAGGAGGTGAAACTGTAGATGATGATACTTTCCACAGTACCTCTGTAGAATGAGATGAGATGTGAGGTGGGGAAGTCGGTTTTCCTGAGTCTGCGTCTGCTGTGTGAATGGAGCCGTTTTGTGTTTTTTTGGTGACTGCTGTGGTGTTGGAGGATGAGGTGAGGTCATCAGCAATGTGGACATGGAGGTTTTTCATGCAGTTCCATCAATCAGTACGGGTGCATTTTGTTGTTTGTAAGCCCTCCTGAAGTCTATCACAAGTTATTTAGTCTTCTCCACATTGAAAGAGTCGTTGTGATGTCTGCACCATGTTGTTAGCTGCCTGAACTTGATTTTTCATTGAAAAAGGAGGCAAATTCATTGCAAAGTTCTGAAAATATCTCTTTTGGGGGCATTGTGAGCTTCTTAACCATAGCAAATAGAGTGCAAGTGTTGTTGATGTTTTTATTAATCATTTTAGATTGGTGCTGTTGTCTAGCCTTGAGTAACCCGTGTTTAAAATCAAAAAGACTTGGTTTGAAGAGGTCATGGTGGATTTGAAGTTTATTTTTCTCCATTTACGCTCCGCTTTCCTGCATTCTGTTTTCAAAGTCTTTACCATTGTAGTGTTCCTCCATGGTGTTTTCTGTCTGCTCGAGGTCATCGTAGTTTTTAGTAAGTGTCAAGCAGAGAACAAAGTTCTTTGGCATTTGTGTCCATGTTATTGTCTATGTGAATATTAAAAACCCCTGTTATGATAAAAAAAAAAAAAAAGTTGTAGTCAGCACAGATAACTGTCAGCAGTTCAGCAAACTCATCAAAGAATTTTCCTGTTTTTTTGGTGGTCTATAAATGATTATAAAATAACTTTTGGATCCCCCTTTACTAAAAAACAGATATTAAAAAGAGGTAAAATCACCAAATGAAGTTTCCTTGCAGTGAAATACTGAATTAAAAATGGCAGCAACTCAGCCACCCTTTTTACGACTTCGACACTTATTCATAAAACTGAAAGTTGTTGGTGCTGCCTCATTGTGAATGGTGGCACAACTACATCCAGTCAGCCATGTTTCACTAAGAAGTAAAAAGTCTAGATTATAGGTCAAAATTATATCACTCACTAACAGAGATTTCTTGGCTAGTGATCTGATATTGAGCACGTCTAACCTTGTGGAAATAACAGGAGGCACTGGTGAGTTCAGGGTTGACAAGTTATACTCAATAGATTGGTAGATTTAATTGAATCCTTTTTATTTCTCAGCAGTTTAACCACTTTTCTGTTACCTGTCATCACAGGGATTGGGAGGACTGCCTGAACTCCATAGGTCCCTGACTGTTCCTGGGGAAGAACATAGTTGATATCAGTATTGCAGCCTGGACCCGGCACATATCATTCAGACTCAGAGATATGATGATTCAGAGGAGGTGGGGGGGCTCAGTAACTTTTGGTCGAGGGTTGTTTCCGAGGTGGTGGAGTGGGAGGGGCTGGACAATGGGGTAGGTTAATGGGGGAAAATATGGAATTTTGGCGTGGTGTTAGTTGGATTCCAATATTGACAAGGCTCTTCATCCTGTCGGTGAAATCCAGTAGTGGGGAATCCAGACTAAGTGGAGAGAGTTGAGAGCAGGATGGGGCCTGGGGGTGCGAAGGTTGGGAGTCTCCTGTTGGGGCTGGGGGAAACTCCATTTGTTGGGCTGTTGGGATTGGGGAAGACTCCACTTGATGAGCTGTTGGGGCTGGGGGAGACTCCTCTTGTTGGGGTGAGGAAGATGTTGTTGCCGGTCCTTTCTGGATCCGCTGTCTTTTGTGGTCAGTCCTTATCTCCGTGTCCTCAACAGAGTGCCATCTTATCTGTTGTTTTTTGCTTTTCCCGCTTCTTGTCCTTGACAGGGGCTGCTGGTGTGTGACGCAGAGAATAGAATATGTTGGAGCTTAGCAGCTGTACTCCTCACTTGTTAAGGCAAAATCCTTCTGCCTTAAAGAGGTGCCTGCATCCCCAAAAGATGTCGAAATTGTCAATAAAGTTCATTGATCGAGCAGCACATGTGTCTTTGAGCCATCTCCTGATCCCCGTTTCCCTCAGATATGAGATTGATTAATTACTAATAATTAATATTGATCAAATATTGATTGATTCATTCTTACAGGATACAGTGTATGCCCACACCCACTACTTGAACATGTGTGGACTCACAGACTCAGTGCAGTGGTTTCTCATCTTACTTGCAGTCAGTCTCTCACTCATACTTTTCTTCCCTCACTGTTCTTTTAACTGAGTTATTTTAACAGTGTTCAGCCTAACAAAATCTAATCAGTTTTCATCTCATTCTCCTGTCAACCATATTCACAGTGTTGTATCAAATTATTCCGAAATAGGAGACCCTTGTAAAACTTAGTCCTTGAATGATGTTCAATTCAGCCTGAAGATAACTTCTCCTTGGAGTCTCAAAAAATCATCAGGAGTCTAAGTCCAAAGCATCAGAGTGATCTTTATTGCCAGCAAAAAAGGAGAGCAGCATCACAGAACAAAAAATGGTCACCACAACCCCGCTCTGAGGTGCGAGGGCTACTGTCCTCATCTTTTATACCTTTGGGACGTCACAAGTCACACCCTTGTCCATCCCCTACATGGGGCAAACCCTCCTTAGCCTCTTATTTTAACCAATCATACCCTTAGAAATTGTCTTCATCACTGTTGATGTGCCGCATGGCCTGGGATGCCAGATGTGCCACATGGCTCTGGGATGCCTGGTGTGCCATGTGGTCTTGGATGCCAGATATGCCACATGGCTCTGGAGCATCGTGATCTACTCCAAATACCTTTTCTATTTTTTTCCTCAGGTTCAAACACCTGCAGTTACGTCAGTAGTTTTGGAATTTCCCTAGGCTCCCGGTTTCACAGTTACTCACGTCCATTTTACACCCTTATCTTCTCGTTCACTCTTAAGCTCATTATATTTTAAAATAAGTTTACCAAGTGCGATAAGCACAACTATCTTCTACATACACACGTGCTCTTGTGAGGAGTACAGTAGATATACTTTTGATTCCAGTGCTCTCCCTTTGTGTTCTAGTAGCATATGCCTGGTGAAGGCCCATCATATCAAACTTAATGTTGTAATCAAGCTAATGACATTATGATCAGACATATCATTACAATTCAATCATAACTTTATAATCAAACATGATCAAACTAAAGGTATTATTATTCAATATATCATCATAATCAATACAACCTTATAATCAAACATGATGTCAAATCATTCAGTATGCATCTTATGCATTTATCTTCTTTTTAGCACATCACAGGCTTTAAAATTACACTACAACAGTAGTAGTATGGTAACTAATGCATTTCAGCTCTCAAGTACAAAGAAGAAGTCACTACACATGATATACATACATACAGCAACAGCCCTTCTTTATTAAAACATGCAGTTCAGAAACTGAAACACACTTTCTACATAGTCTAGTACCCACTTCAGCATCCAGCTATGACTATGCACATATGACTGGAAGAGAGCATTGCTAAGTGCAACATATAGGGAGTGACATTCAGGTTAGGAGGTGCTTGGGTTGTTCAGAGAGGAAATTGCTTGAGGGTTTCTGGTCTGGTTGAAATGGTATGAACTTTCCCTGGATATGGATTGTTGTTACTGGGGAAAGACTGGCCTTTCCATAGCACCAAGACCCTCACCTGCAGAAACAGGTGAGGGTTGAGTTTGTGTGTGTACATAGCATATAACTTATAGCCGAGAAGGTGAACTTCCAACAAAAACTTAGAGCTGAATTTCCCTTAAGATTATTGGTATTCTTAATGAAAATGCCTAAACATCTTGTAATTTCAATTCGTCAAATGTGAATTAGTGATTTTTTAAATTCCTATATTTCAGTAAATTGGATATCTTTGGTGTTTGGACTTGGTGTCTACTATGTAAATTATAGTAAGATTATTTCATCAATGAAAAGTGTGTTAGACACAAAGACCATTCACATCCATGTTGTTCCTTGTTTTTAGATTGAATCAGTTGTGAAATGTTTAGATTTTAAATGACTGTGATTTTGTTTTCTGTTTTTTTTTGTGTGTGTTTTTAACAGCATGGGTCTAAGTATAGTACTGCCAAGTGATAGGCTATGGATAGGATATTATGAGGAAGACACAAACAACTTAAAGAACCTGTTTAGAAATTGGTATGAAATTCCAGGTGCCCATTGGACTTTATCAAGTTAGGGCCATGAGTATGTGCTTTAAAAATGAATGCCTCAGCTATGCTTTGTGTTAAGTGGCGGTTGTTATTAGATGCTATCATCATCATGCTAACATCATTACTATGAACATACTATCCTGTCAATGCTAGTGGAAGTACAGCTTCTCGGAGCTATAACTGTGACTGCAAAAATGTGACAGATATTGGTTATTTAATGCTTACCTATTTGTGAAGTGTTCTGGTTCAGTATGTTGAAGAAAGGGAGGTAAATGTTTCTGGGTCCAGGAGGAGAGAAACATATTTTTCCATCAATCAACACCACACTCTCACCGAAAACATCGAGCTGAAAAAAGGATAAAGGACTTAAATTTGTGATAATAGTGTGTTTGACTCATTACTAACTGGTAACAGTATATAGTATATACCGCTCATGGGTATATTTTAATATTTTGTCTGTTTGTGCACCTGCTTTTTCAATAGTTTTTGTGCCAGTTGAAGAAGTATGGTGTCTTGTTCTCCTCTCAAGTCACTGAGCATCAAAGTAGCCCGAATCAGAGTCACATGGGACCCTGGTGGCATGCATGTCCTTCCAGAGAGCAGGCTCACTGCTTCCTACCCACATGAATACACAAAAAGTAAAACATAGGATTATTTGGTGATTACTTTAACTGATTACACATTCAATCATATGTTACTATCTAATTTGATTATCTTATAACAGCTGTAGATGTGACTTTAAAACCAGCTACAGAGCAGCTACAAAAGACACAGATAATCAAAGCCATTTCCTATCTGTGGCTTTTACAGGGTGGATTAGAAAATTCCAGGATTGACTCCTGGTAAGTTCTGTGAATCATTATATTAAACCATGTGCTACATTGACAGTATTCCTTCGCCATTTAAAGTATATCTCAGGGAAAAGATGAATGACAGAGCTGTCCAGTCACTTCCTCATTTGAACCAGAGGACAATTCCAAGGGCCAGGACAATTCAGGCTTTTCAGACATATCAATGCGGCCGCCATCTTGGGCAAGGGTTCTGACCAGCTGTCAGACTGCTGTCAGTGCATCTGACTGACTAAAATTACAGATATTTGTGTCGTTTATGGATGTTCCTGAAAAAGAGACACCGAAACCCAGCAACGGGGAATACCATTTCACAGGTGAGAAGATGTTTTATATCATTTAACTGTTATGAATGTGTTGAATTTGATGCATCTCTAAAGCTAACATATATTAAACTACCGTAACTTATTACTAGCTTATGTAAGGATAAGAGAACAAAAGATGTTTTTGTTAGCAAGACATCAGTAAGATGATGAAAGTAACATTTAGAAATCAGCCACTGCATGTAATTGTACCAAGTAGGCCATGTTATTCCTCAATCATCTATCAGTTTCATATATACATATAACATTAATGTTAACTGCTAGCATAAGTTATGGGTCTGGATTGTAGCCACCTAAGCAGAACCCAAGTGTTGTTCAGATGAAGTTGTGTTGTCCTTCAAATGTAAAGTGCGGTATAAATAAAATCTATTATTATTATTATCATTATTATTATTATTATTATTATTATTATTATTATTATATTGTGTTATTTCACACATACTCTTCCTGTAACTGTATTTTGTTTTATTTTGATTATTATTATTATTAAACATGTTATTATTATTATTGTTATGTTTTAATTGTTATAATTTCATTTCATTTTGATATCCGTTTTGACAAACACCTAGAAGCCTTTCAATGGTGTTGCACAATGTCTGCATTTTCAATTTAACCAATCTATATTGTATCATAAATATATGTCTGACATTTATAATAAACCAAACGGCTTGGAAATTGGTTGAAAGTATGATGATTTTAATCATTGATATACCTCTGCCCCCGTTGACTAGTACAGTCAGTGGGCATGACTTAACCCCTGCCCAAGATGGTGACATCTATGTATACATCTGTGACAGGTTCAGGCAACTTTACCACATCAGATGTGATCAGCAGTGTCTGCAGGGTCCACCTCTGCATGAATGCTGAGCGTAACTGCTTCATTCAACACCACAGGCAGTGGCCTAATGTCTAATATTAATATTAATAATTAATGTTCAAAGAGTTTTAATGGTATAAAATACCTATTACTTTCACCTTCTATATGTGTTTCTTGCATTTCTTATACATAAACTTCTTGGACTTTTTTTTACCACATAAGGGAAAGTTACCATATATGTCCCTTTTTTGACCTTAATTTTCTACCTGAAAATAAAAATTTTAGAAAAATTTCACAACAGTAAAAAAGTCTTGATATGTCCATTTGAGGGGGTGGGGCCCAAAGTGATTGGCAGCCCCCTGACCTTAACCTCCAAACAGTGTATGCCTTAAATGGACCATTAGAGTGATGCACTTAGAGCGATGCACTTTGGTTCCATATATTGTTATTGTCCTTTTCCTCTGTATTTTGTAAAATACACACATTCTAAGAAAAAGTGTATAAAAATGTGTGTGTGTTTTACCTGCAGCATTGCCATGCAGTCATCAGTCTTGCCTCTCAGGGCTTCCAATTCAGCACATTTGAGCATGAACAGGGCCTGATAATCGACGTCTCCCCAGAGGACACATTCATCAATAGCCTCCTGTAACACCTGAGCTGCCACTTCATTAAGGTTCTTACCTTAGAAAGACAACCACCCCATATGCACAACATACATACAAATTAAATTTCTCAATGACACTCAAACTGTTCTTCTTTGTATTGAAAATAACTTGCTTTATAGTTCTACAATGCGCCAAACTTCTGGTAAGATTGTCTTGTTATGTAGACGAAATGTGAAGAAACAGTATTAAACTGTCCTATAGCAAGCTAAACAGAATACCACACCTGGGAAAAGAGCAGCAGAGTCACGGATGTGGGCAGCAAGGCTATGTACCAGAGCCAGGCGGCAGCGCAGCCACAGAGAAACTCCAATTCTCTCAAAGGCCTCAACTGCTCTGGGACAATCTCCATCCAGGGTGTTTTCCTCACTGCAGCCTTTAGTGTCCTGTAGACAAAATATATCAGGTGGAAATTTAGATGAAATAGAATTAACAGGACATGACATTAACATAACATTGACACAGAAGACACAGAGGAATATCATATGTTTGAATTAAGTTCCTATATATCTATGTATCTGGTTTGGCAACTAATTGATATATAAATACGACACCCTTTCACTTGTGGCACATGAAAACAGCCACTGATCCATCCTCTTACATTGAAAGCCAACGTCTGCAGCAGGACCAAAGATGAAACTGCCATCTCTGAGCTAAGGAAAACATTGAAATAGTTAGGAAATAAACATATAACAGGCAAACACACACGGTAGAAATGTATAAGGTCAGTGTACCTAAGTGTTGCATGTCCCTGCTGGAGGTAGAGGTTAGCTTTAAGAAGATTAGATTCTACTCTCAGTTCAAGGTCCTCCATATTGTTACAGGAAAGGGATGTGAGCTGCTGCGAAATGGAGTGCAGCAAGAAGGATGCTTCTTCTAGCAAAAGCAACTACAACAAAGGAGACAAATATGAAAAATTTCTCCATATTGTGGAGTCAACACCACCTTTTTTGCAAGATAAGTATGATTGGGAATAATTTTAACCAATTTGAGAGTTTGATCATTAATCCATAGTCTGTCATGTAAAATGCCGTACTCCTGAGTATGTCTAGAAATGCTTTAGGAAACTCATCCAAATCAGGCTGGACCTAATGTTGAAGACTGGTTTGTACCAAGATTCAACACTGCCTTACATACTAAAGCCTGCATTAATAAATATCCAATTATTATGCATTTTATGGGCCACTTGGAAGTTTACTATCATTATTGCAACTTTGCAACTAATGTGTGTGTTTATTTGTAGTGTTTTTTTTACTGTTGATTTCATCTGCGATCATCCATTTCTTAAAGTATGACACCAAAGTGGCTGCACTCTATCAGTGATGTTTTTACACCAAGAAACACAATGATGATACATGTTAGTCTGGTTATAGTATCCTTGATTTTTTTAGCTACTGCAACTATGAGCTGGTCTTTGCTGTGTGACCCAAAAAAGTCAAATAAACAAACCCCACAAGGTCTTACCTTAACACATTCTGGGGTAAGACTCTCCTTTTCAATATCAACAATGAAAACTTTTGGCCCATCTGTCTTTGGGTAGGAACTGTCCTGTTCATGTTGTTTTGACTTCACCAAACTGTTTGTTACGCTGCCACAGGCTTCTCCTTTAACAGAATATGAAAGAGATTTTCATGCTGTGAATTAAAAACATTGTTATTCAATTTTTTTATAAGCGTAATATAAGCTTATTATAAGCATCATCTTAAAGTGAGCAAGTGCATATGAAAATGCATTACACACATATATAAAATAATTCTTTGACTATTTGAACTACAAAACAATTTGTCATGAGGTGGACTTATTTCTAATTTTCAAAGCAAGGTGTATTTCTCTCATTAAGACAGATCACATCAAGAAATCAAGATGCTGAATATTTGAAAAAAAGGGTAATGGAACACAAATGTTTTATGAGTCAGTCATACTGTAATATTACTGCATAAATGAATTTTGCTCAAATAAATCAAGACATAAACGTGACATGATCTAAACAATATAATTAATAAAATGAACAGAAAGAAGTATTCTGGCTTACGGACCTGGCGCAGGAAGGCCATGTACAGTGTCACTGAGTGCCAGGAAGAGTTGAATACGAGCGAGGTTGAATCTGACACAAAGTGTGAGTCCATACAGTGTTCGTACCTCCGGGGTAAAATCACAGTTCACGAGTTCTTCCAAAGCCTAACCATAAGCGCCACAGACACACATTCCATTTACAACTGTAATGTAAAAGGCAAGTTCAGAGAGCCCTATTTGGATGTATTTCTTGATGTGTAAAACAGCTGAAAGAGCCATATAAAGGAGAGAAGATGCTTTGATTTCTACTAATGGAATGGTTTTATGTATATACTGTATTTTTTGTGTCATTGAATACATGAGTATATTTGACTGAATTGGACAGATGTGTTCAAATGTGTCTGGAATGACAGACAAATGGCAAGGATGGGCTTATGTTCCTGCACACTATAAACTATGTCACATCTAAGATAAAGTAATGTTCCATCTAAGATTAATGACATGCCCCTCAATTTCATAAAATTTTAAATAGGAAGTACCTCCACATTGTCCAGAAGAGACTTGTTGCTGTAGAAAGTCTTCACAGGCTGCGAAATAAGAATATCTCTTCAAATTATGACATTTGTAAACAAAGTTGCAATGTTTCTGTACATTATTCTGTGTTATTGTAGCACTGAAACAAATGTTTTTGCAAAGGTGACCTGGCACTTAGATAAATGTTTACAATAGAAACAAAAAAAGCACACTTATCTACAGTCCCCTCCAAAAGTATTGGAACAGCAAGGCACAGTCCCTTGTTTTTGTTGTTCACTGAAGACATTTGGCTTTAAGATCAAAAGATGAGTATGAGACAAGAGTTCAGAATGTCAGCTTTTATTTCCTGGTATTTACATCTAGATGTGTTCAACAACTCGGGAGATACCGCCCTTTATTTGTATTACACCACAGCATTATTAGTCAAAAGTAATGGAACAAATAATCTTAAAGTAATAACATTTAATATTTGTTGGCATAATCTTTGCTTGCAGTGACTGGCTCAAGCCTGCAACCTATCGACATCACCAAACTGTTGCATTCTTCATTTGTGATACTATTCCAGGCTTTTACCGCAGCTTCTTTCAGTTCGTGTTTGTTTCGGGGGGGTTCACCCTTCAGTCTCCTCTTCAGAACGTGAAATGCATGCTCAATTGGGTTAAGGTCAGTTGACTGACTTGGCCAGTCTTAAACCTTGCATGATAAAATGATAAAATTCCCCCTAATAAGTTTGGATGCATTTCTCCGTAAATTGGCAGACAAAATGTTTCTGTACACTTTGGAAATCATTCTGCTGTGACCATCATCAGTTACATCATCAATAAATATTAATGAGCCTGTTCCAGAAGCAGCCATGCATGTCCAAGCCATGACATTACCTTGGTTATTAATTATTAATCTTGGTCTCATCAGTCCATAAGATTGTGTTCCAGAACTTTTGTGGCTCATCTCTGTACTTCGTTGCAAATTTCAATCTGGCCTTCTGATTCTTACTATTGATGAGTGGTTTGCATCTGGCCTCTATATATCTGTTCACGGAGTCTTTTTCAAACAGTGGATTGTGATACCTTCACCCCTGCACTGTGGAGGTCATTGGTGATGTCACTTACAGATGTTTTGGGGTTTTCTTCACAGCTATAATATTTCTGTCATCGACTACTGTTGCTTTCCTTGGCTGACCTGTTCGACATCTGTTGTTGTGTACACCAGTAGTTTCTTTCTTATTCAGGACATTCCAAATTGTTGTGTCTGTTATGCCCAATGTTTGTCTAATGGCTCTGATTTTCCTTTCCAAAAAGTAGACTAGTCATGCAGAGATATTTAATGTTTGAACAATCAACCTTAAAGTCAACACCTGGTCAACAAAAACATCTGTCAGTCACATGTTCCAATAGTTTTGCTCACTTGAAAAATTGGGTGGGTTCAAACAAAGGGTGGTATGTCCTGAGCTGTTGAACACATCTAGATGTAAATACCAGGAAATAAAAGCTGACCTTCTGAACTCTTGTCTCATACTCATCTTTTGATCATAAACCCAAATGTCTTCAGTGAACAACAAAAAAAAAGGGAACTTGCCTTGCTGTTCCAATGCTTTTGGAGGGGACCGTATCCCAGGAGGTGGCAGATACACAAACCATGTGTCCACATGTACAGGATTCTACGACAATCCTCACCATGATTAAAGCAGTGACTTGTCAACATTTTGCTAAAAAAAACAAGGAGATATAAATACTTGAGGATTGGCCTTTGTGATATATTGTCCATATGGAAAAAAGACCCCTGATCCTTGTGTTAGCTCTACTGTCTCTTTAACAGCTTCAGTGTATAGATGCAGCTCAGTAAGGACACGGATCTGCAGAAAACACCCAAACACATTAAAACATTCCATAATGGCAGGAAAAATCTTGACATGTAAGTATAGCACAATTCTAACCTTCAGTATTTTTCCCCCTACAGTGCGCTGCACATCTCTGCACACAGTTCCCACAAAATGTAGGTAAAGGGCTAGTATTGGCAGTAGCTGAAATTACAAGCATAATTTTACACTACTCAGTTATTTATTTTGAGGATAGCAGTTCAAAATGAGGACAGACAATGTTTATGTGTGTACCGTGATGTAGTAGCCCGAGCTGAAAAGCCAGTGGCAAATGAAGGTTAGGCTTGTTACAGTTGTGCTGAGCTGAAGCCTCTGGGGTTCAGAGAAAAGGTCAACCCCAAGTAGTAACTCATCTCTGATGTTGTGGGAGGCATACTCGAGATCGATCTGGGGTTGAGCCATGGAGCAGTAAAGCACACACTGAGGAAGTTGGTTACACACACACACACACACACACACACACACACACACACACACACACAGAAGTGCATATTATAAACTACCAAAGACACCCACTAACAATCTGTTGCCTACTGGGGGTCCATGTCCATTCTCTGATGAGTCAAAACATATGACTATCTACACAACATGCCTGAATGGTATATGTGAGAAACCCCTGGAATTATTACCTTAAAGAGGTGAGCAGATAGGAGGCAGCTCTTGGTTCGTTTGCTGATATCAAAAGATAAAATATATCTAGAGTTTAAAAAAAAAAAAAAACATCTGTAAGGAGCAGGCAGGTTTTGACTTACACTTTAAACATACACAAAGCAAATCAAATCATTAATAAACCTACTGTGCTATCTTAGCAGTGAGGACAGCAGCCTGCAGACAACCCCAAGTACCAGCCTGTTTTAGTGTTTGCTGCAGGGAACCACCCTCAATGGACATGCCATCCCATTTCTTTAGAACCTCTGAGGTCTGTAAGGCACAATCCACAGCTTTTTTCCAGGATGAGTGTGCTGCCCTGGAGATAAAACATGAAAATCAAGGCACGTTGAACCTTGTTTTGTGACTACAGCTAAATACATAAAATCATTGCAGTACATTTACTCAAACACATGTACGCACACTAGCTATAAAACAAATTTACTTTTTAACTAACCGAGTGTTTCCATTGTAGAACTGCAGGTTTCCCATTTCATGCAGAGCCAAAACTCTAAGGGAGTCATGACTGTTAGCCTGGAGATACTCTGAAGAAGAATTGAACAAAGGATGGAAGGCCAGCAAAACTTCAAAATCTCTGATAGAATTTATATTATTGATCCTATGCTGTTGTGTTATAATTTAATCTGAAAAACTTTGTCCTGCCTATCAACAGTGTTTCAGTACTTGGTCTGACTGTGCTATAAAAGTGTTTATTTTGTGTTCTTACTTATGGTGGTGGAATATGCAGCAGCGACCCTGGGCATGTTTTCAGGGCTAATAGGAATTCCGTAGATAGCATTTGGAGTACTGTAGTCCTCTTCTTTCATGTCAGATGGTTGGAGGTTTGGAGGGGACATAACAAGTGGACTGAAATCCACCAGGCTTTCAGAATGGCTGTGACCTCTGTTCTGACTGTACTGCAGCTGTGTCACAAAACCTCAAGAAAAAAGCAAGCAGTGCAAACAGTTTTAAACAAACTGTGAGAATGTGTGTATGTGTGTGTTTTCCAATCAGCGCTGTACTCACGGGGTTGTGTGTGTGCCAGAAGCAGCACGAGTAGTGAGCGACTGTGCTGGAAGATCTGAAGGCAATATGGTCTTTTCTCAAGAGCTTGACGATGGCAGGTGAGTGTGTCTTCCACATCCAGAGGAACGCATACAAGGGACATGGAGCGCTGCATCTCTGCACCTTAGACAACAAAATAAATATGCATGAAGACATTACACATGCTCTCTCTGGGTACCCCGGCTTCCTCCTACCTCCAAAGACATGCTCGTTAGGCTAATTGCTGACTCTAAATTGACCCTAGGTGTGCATGTGAGTGCGAATGGTTGTTTGTCTCAGTGTTAGCCCTGCGATAGGCTGGCGACCTGTCCAGGGTGTACCCCGCCTCTCGCCCGATGCCAGCTGGGATAGGCTCCAGCAACCCCCGCAACCCTAGTGAAGATTAAGCGGTATGGAAGATGAGATGAGATGACATTACAATAAAAAAAATATTTGCATGAATAAAATATTTTTTTAAAAGAAGATATTCTCAGGATTAAATTAAGTAAACTATGTGAGACAAAGGTGGTTAGGACTACCAGACAGGCAACTATACTGTCTGTTACTTGAACTGGACAAAATTGCTAAATATTGGGAACAGGGAAAATGAAGTAGACTGGGTAAATATTGAGAACAACCTGTGTGCACCGTTAAATCCAAAAGAGAGGCTAACTCAGAGAGCCAACACAATAAATCCTATTTTTATTTACTCCAGAGGTTTGGATGACCTCAAAAACTAATGCAAGACAACAAATTGTTATGTACGGAAGAATGAAAATATGGAACCGTTTGCCATTAGTCATTACACATTTAACAAGATTTTTTTTTAACATTTAACAAGAAATACCTTATGTCAGAGAACAACCCTTAATCCAAATCATTTCTGATTACATGATGATCAATGGGAAATGTTCTTGGACTACGTAGTTTTAGTGGATTCATCACTATTTACCATTCTGAGCTGTAATGAATGATTTACAGACTATTTTTAGTTATGTTGTAAATATATTTTGTTATTGGTGTTATTGGAAGTTTAATTGTTGGTGATACATTTTTTTTTTATTATTGTTTTAATTCTGTTATTTTTTTCTTCTTGGTTTTGTGTATTTTATTCTCACAGGGAGGCATTGTAGATTCTCGTGGCCTGAGTGGCAAACGACCTCTAGCAGCACAAATACAATAGGAGATCTGTAGAAAGATGCAAGATTCATGTCCGTGGTCCGTGAGTTTCATTTGGAGGCCAAGGATAACCTTTGGAAAAGAAGACTGATATAGATCTTATGCCAACTCCAATACTGCCTGGGTGTCCTGTATGAATGTACATATTGTGATTCCGGTCAGTACTTGCCATGGACTTTTGTCTCATGACATGTCTTTCTACTTGAGCATTATTATTATACACTTTTTTAAAAATCTTTATTTTCCCTGTTGCCTGTCCCTATGGGTAAGAGGGTTTTGCCTGTGCAAGGCCCTGATTGTGTTCTGTTATAAGGCATTGTCTTGTTGCGTACTTGAGTACAGATACTGTATATCACTCTACTTTACGTTTAGCTGCTCAAACCTTTCAGTTCATTTGTTTCTTGATGAATGGAGGTCATGAGTGCTGTTTTTCTGTGAATAGGTTGTTGTCCTTGCTGAGCAGTCCATGCACTGAGCATATGGGAGCCTGCATAACTTTTGTAGGTTACCTGAAATATAGAAAAAAGGAAGCAGCTCATACACATATAATACACAGTAATATACAAAAGGGAAAATTGCACAAATAAAAGGTAACTTTTGACTCTGACAGGGATTCTTTGTTGATGCCAATTCAAAGACATTTCTGTTAATGCATAGTCATGCCTTAACACCAGTCGGCAACCTCCAGGCCCATGTCAAAAAGCCCAATTTTACAGTAATATTTAACGTGTTTACATTCTGGTGCAAGATACGATTTTGGTGTCAAAGGGGGTGATTTTTTGTTCAACTGATTCATTTATTTTTTTGTTTCAAACTTCTACATAATTAAGAATTAAGGGCATTCCCGCTTTGAGTGACAGATGGTAGCCTGTGGAGAGTTGAGTGGGCGGGTCTCAACATCCAGGCTGCTTTAGCTCCGCCCCAACACGACCCCATGTCCATATTAGGAGCATCTGTGTGTGGGCGGAGTAAAGCTTGTCCAACATGTCGAATGCGGGCTTCACCCACTTCGGGCTTCATTTTAGAGGTTCAGAATCCAATGGGTGACATCACGATGGGTTTGTCCATAGTATATACAGTCACAGTCACTCCCCACCCATCCCTAAAGCCATAAAACTAGGAGAAACACTGCTCTATATACCTAATAACCATCATAGAATGTCTAATGCCATTTATGTGTTCATATGTTACCTCTTGGCCGGTGATCTTCTGTGTCTTGACATGGTGAGGTTGTGGGACAGCAGGCCCCCCAAAATAACTAATCCTTTCAAGCAACCTCCTTTGAGCGTGGACTAATAGAGGAGTTACTATCAGGGCGTAACGTTCACTAGAACAAACATATAGATGGAAAAACATACAAACAATAGAAAACCTGTCAACAACTACATACCTAAACCACAAAAAACAGACATGCTTTTGTGTGTAATATCCACAATGACCATACTATATTTTAATGATTTCAGTATATCACACTATTTTGAGTTTTCTTGACTTCCTTTGTGTTTCCCCTTTGTAACTCATAAAGCCTCACTCAAATTCCATTTGATGATAGAATCTTACTACTCATCTTCATCTACCACACGTGTTTGAAATGTTTCTGTACTTACTCACCGAGTATATGAGTTGAAAAGAATGGCCAAGTGGGCCAAGTTTTCCCATTTGCCACTGTCATGAAGACGCTCCAGAGTGTGAAACACCAAGGTGCGGATCCAGCGCAGGTCCACGTGGGTGCTGTCATCGAGTGGTGCTGAGTAGTGCAGCCTGGATTCGAGTTTCTCCTCACTCAAATCATTATCATACAAACTCCACAGCTAGTGAGTACAAAGACAAAAGTAAAAGTTACAAGTTATAAAATAAATAAAAATTCAGATGACAAGATGAAAACTGTGGTGAGCTTAAACATGACAACAAACTTTGGAATCTAGGGGTTTTGTTTTTACAATTTCTTAATTAATATAAAATGTAGTTTATGACGCAGACCCCAAGTTTGTTCAGCATATCCATGCATAGGTCAGTAGCCAGCAGCAGTAGCGGGGTGAAGATGGAGTGTAGCTGGCCTGCTGTGAGGGCAGAAGGAGTTTCAATTTGAGCAGTTCTCTGTACTAGGAGAGTGATTCTGCAGCTCTGGTCCCACATAGTCTGACACAAATACTGCAGAGTGGTCCAGTGGCTGCCACGATGGGCCAATACCTGGAAAAAATATACACGCATAAAATACAATACACTAAAATATAGTAAAGTAAAATCAATACCCCACATAATAAATACCATGGCTCTGCGAAGATGTAAAGTTGCTTTGTTTAGTGAATACAGCAACAAAGCAGCAGTGCCTCTTTGCGTCTCCATTTGCTGTTCCACAGGTTGAGAGGAGTCTTCTTCGTCCTCAAAACTGTCCTCTGTGACAGAGTCATCGATTTGTACTGCTGGAAGAAATGGTTAGAAGAAGTGAAGAAGGCCAGACTAGGTCATAGCTTTGTGATTTTTTTCATTTCCAGTGTCCCATTTTCTTCACCTTTTGTTTGGTTCTTGGCTTTGCGTGCAGCCATTACATGAATCTTGAGAGAGGAATCCCGCTCTAATGCAACTTCATATTTAAACAGATGCTGTTGCTGCAAGTTCCTCCACACCAGGACACCAGAGTAGGCCAGAGAGAAACACAAGGGATTACACTGGCTGTACCTGAGCGAAGCACAAACCATATACATTATACAGTTAGGCCCAGAAATAACTGGACAGTCACACAATCTTCATGATTTGGACTCTGCATGCCACCACATTTTTCTTCACCATGAAAATGATCCTGTTATCATCTACCACTGGTGTCTTCCGTAGACATCCAGAACTTTTTGAGTTCCTGAGCTCACAAATGTGCTCTTTTTTCACAGAATGTGCCAAACTGATAATTTGGCCACTCCTAAAATTTTAGGTATCACTGATGGATTTTGTCTTTTCAGCCTAAGGATGGTCTGTTACACTCTCTTTGAGATTTCCTTTGACCGCATGTTGTGAGTCCAGAGCAACAGCTTCCAAATGCAAATGTCATACCTGAAATCAACTCCATACATTTTACCAGCTTAAATAAAAAAAAAGATTAATGAGGCAATAGCCCATGCAGCCCATGTAATCTCTTTTGAGTCAACTATCCAATTGCTTTTGGTACCTTGAAAAAGAGACAGTTACATATTAAAGAGCTTTAATTCCTAAACCGTCCCTCCAATTTGAATGTAAATAGTCTCAAATTACACTGCATTGCTTGTATCCAATTACAAAACTTGTGTCAATGTCCAAATATAGGGACAGGCTGCCTGTCTATCACAGGACTAACAGAGAGCATTCATACTCACACCTACAGCCAATTTAGAATCACCAATTCATCTAATGAGCATGTCTTTGGATGGAAGGAGGAAGCCGAGGTACCTGGAGACAACCCATGCAGACACAGGAAAAGAAGCAAACCCCAGAGTGAAAAGCCTCAGTCTATATTATTATAACTGTCAAATAGAAAAACATGACAACATGAAGCTGCTGTGAACCTTTGCTGGAGGGCTTCTCCATGTAGCTGGTCCAGGCCCTGATGAAGTATTGTCAAATGTGCCTGGGCCGTGATGTAGTTGAGGTGAGACCTCCACAGTCTCTCTTCGTGGGACATGTTCCTCAGCTGACGCCGCTTCTTGTAGCATTGCACCACAGCCGACATTTTGTTTAGCAGGTTCTCCATAATCTGCAGCTCCCTACGCATACATAAAGAAGTTTAAGCCAGTGCACATAAACAGTGTAAATACACGAACACAGTTATTCAAAACAAAAACATAAATGTGGGATAAATTACACTGTACCTGTTAGTTGGTGTTTTCTGCTTTAGTTTTTTTCTTGCTTCATCTTGTGAATGTGTGTTCTTTTTCTGTTGGTATTTACATACACGTTTCATATTAAGACGTACTTATCTAAAAGTTATACATCAATCATAAAATGTTCAGAGTCTGGTGATTGAGGAGGGGCAACATGCAGCCATTTTCAGTATTGCACTTCAATAATGTCCGTGTGTAATTACATGTATATGTGCACAGCATTTTCACCTGGGGGAGTTCATTTCCTTTCAGAGTGTGAACACTGCCTTTTCTTTTACTATGATTATTCCCCTCCACATATTTTCCAGATTGTCCAATCACTTCATCACGCCTGACAAAGACAGGACAAATTGTATACTGTTTTTCAGTACAGAAAAAAAAACTGCTGCATCCTTAAAGAAATAGATAGTGATAAATTGTGTGACATTCAGACAACAACAGGATTGAGATGTGTTGTCACACCTGGAAAGATAATGAAACATGCTTTGACCCCAGTTTATGACAAGGTCCGGATGGCCATCGTCCATGGTCCTCTGGAGTAGAAGAGCTGCATATTCAATAAAAAACGGCTTGCCTCTGAACTTCATCACTATCAAGAAAAATAAACGTTAAAAGCATTATAGAAGAAGAATAATGATTGGTTAAAACAACTCTGGAAGGATATACCACTTGCCACATTGGTAGGCGTCCTTTAATGTGCTGCTGGCGATCAGATCAAACAGTAAATTAGGATCCTCACAGCCAGTCAGTGGGCGTGAAATCTCTTAAGAAGTAAAGACAGTTGTGTTAAGTACAAAGTTTTCAGAAAACAAACACTATGGACTGATATTTTATTGTGCTTGAGGACTCAAAACAAAACTATAAGGAAACAGTTAGCCTGAGTCTTTAGAAAGTGATGTGTTAGATGGCAACTGACTAAAAACATGTAAAATGTTTGTGACCAGAAGTGAATTTACTAAAAACAAATTTTATACTAAAATACACTTCTTTCAATATACACAACTGAGCATTTAAATAATAATAAAAAAAATGTAGTGAGACTGGTGTGTCGTTGTATTACCATTGTCTGTGGCGGTGGCTGCTTCAGATAGGGTTCTTTTTTTGTTTGTCCTATACAGTGCCTTTAGTAGTAAGTCTGTTTCTCTCTTGACTGCAGCTTGCGCTACTGTTTTACACTAGACACACACAGAAAAGCACCATAATACTGTGGGCTGTTACATACTTCATCTCATCTCATCTTCTACTACTGCTTATCCTCACTAGGATCACGTGGATTGCTGGAGTCTATCCCAGCTGTCATCGGGTGAGAGGCGGGGTACACCCTGTACAGGTGGCCACTCTATTGCAGGGCCAAACAACCATTCACACTCACACTCACATCCAGTCACAATTTAGAGTCACCAATTAACCTAACAAACATGTGGAGGTGGGAGGAAACCAGAGTACCCGGAGAAAACCCACACACACGAGGGTTAGGGATAACATGCACGCAGAAAGGCCTGACCAGAGTTGAACACGGACCTTCTTGCTGGGAGGCATCACAGATCCACTGTGCCACCCTGGTTTGTATTATTATATTTAGTTTTTCTTTCATTGAATCTAACAGTGACGATAAATAATTAATTAAACAAACACTGTGTACTGTTTCTTACACTCTTAGTTTGATTGGAGAGTCTACCGACTTGCCGCTGGGCATCAGAGACCTCCTGCAGTAGCCTGTGACCGCAGTCCATCACTGCTGCAGCCATCTGATGATTGTGTAGCACATGTAATGCCTGTTACGAGGAACCAACCAGTTAGAAATAATTTTGGACAAAACGTCTGTGTGGTCATTTTTGCATACTGTGACATATTCTGTATAATTAGATATTAAAATGTACTGACACACACAGTGACTTAGTACAGGATGAGTGTTGTGTTATAGGTCTTATAGGTCTTTCCTTAGTGTCACAAAAACGTAGTAAAAATGTGCTGATATCTAGCATTAAATCAAACATTCAACCAATATGCAGCACAGATATTAATTAAATTAAGTTACTGAGTAAATATTGACTAATATTGAAATTTCTTTATGAACTAATACATAATTTTCTCATTATTTCATGATAACTTGAATATAACAAGGAGATATCTAACCTACAAACGTTTTCTGTTTCTCTTACATTTAGTACCAAATCCCACAGACCCTGCTTTGAAATAATGAACATCTAAATACCATTTTTTAAGGAAATTGTGCGGAAAGTTTGGAGAGCTATTGTTAAGTTGCATGCATTTTTAAATGCAATGCATCACATTAAAACAATTCAAGAGTTGATGCTAATTTATAAAATGCAAACTGTATACACAAACCTTTGAGAGGTAGTAGGTAATGCATGCTACCATGTGCATTAATGACTTTGCAATGCGTCCAGTCCATCTCTGTTTGAGGAGAGTTGAATTTACCTCCAAAACTATCAAGCATTTTTTTAGCACCTGAAAATTTGCACAGACACATGATTATGAATTAGGTATAACATCAAATATGTTACAGTGTAAAGATTTAAATAGATTAGGTTTTTACATACTTGCACCACAGGCTCGCAGGGGATCTGATAGAAGATTAGAGGTGCCAAGAGGCTATAGCAGCTAACTACAGATTGCACAGCAGCGCTACCATCATTCAAACACATTGCACTGTCCATGGCCACCAGCATTCGCTCGCATTCTGCCAGTCTGGCTTCCTGCATGCACACATGAGAACATATGATAGCCTATATTCATGTCAACACAAGCAGAAAATTGACAGACTTTCCTCCTTTGCAATGTTGCAACTGTCACCTACTTTCTTCTATATTACAAGTCATGCCGTCATCTGATACTACAATACAGCATGTAAACTGCTGTGTGTACCCCTCTCCTTCTCCCCTCCTCCTCCATCTTCTTGGGAGTATCTCTGGTCTGGAGTTCCATGTTTCTGGCCTGTGTTGTGACCTGTAGTTATCTACTCCTACCTGAATGAACAATTCTCTAACTTGCCTATGATACTGCTTATATTCAGCCATTATACCAGCTAACTCCCTTGTGATTGAACAACTGCTATCACTAACAGTTTTATTTAGTGTCCTCTCTACCCGGTCAGCCTTAGGCAGATAGTTCCCTCCATATAATCTGGGTTCTGCTCAAGGTTTCTTCCTGTTAAAAGGGAGTTTTGCCACCGTCACCTTCAGGCTTGCTCTGGAGGTTTCAGGCCGGGTTTTGCAAAGCCTCTTGAGACAATTTCTTTTGTTACTGACGCTGTATAAATAAAACTGAATTGAATTGCATCAAATTAAAAGTGACTACTACCCAAAAAACAGTAGTTTAGAAAAGTTAACCTTACTGTACATATATATACACTTGTCTTTAGCCAAATTCTTTACCTGTTCCCAAACAAATGGTCCATTATCAGAGATTGAGTGACAACAAAGTGATCTCTGCTGAATGTTGATCTCTGTTTCGATGAAGATGGAAGTGTGGAACAACTGGCATAGGTAAGGAGAGTAGTATTGTAGGGTTTCTTTATGCAGTCTTTAGCACAGTGAATAGGGGTAGAATAGAGAATATGAGTGAATACAAGACAACACAAATTTGTTGAATTCAATTGTGTGGAGTGTGTGTTTCCCTCCTCACCCTGTAGTAGTATGTCTGTCCTGTGTGCCGCAGGACTCGCAGTTGGGATAGGTAAAGTGGCTCCATAGCTCCCTGCAGGCTCTCTTGGCTATAGCATACTGTTCCATTTGAAATGCAACCTAAGGAAGAAGTCACCCAAGGTTCCCCATGCTTATTCTTTGTTCAGCTACAGGGTATTAATTTGGAGCAGTGTGCAGTGTACCTCAGCCAAGGAAGCCCATGCTGAGAGAAGTGGTACAGACATGCATGTCAGCAGGGGCAATGTGGACCTTCCTATAGTGTTGCCTAATAGCTTTCCCTGGTTGTTGTAGGCTGCTACAGCAAACACATACTTCAGGTTGGGCTCCAGGCCCGTTACCCTCAGTACACAGTCACCAGATACTGCTGGTACCTAGGAAGAAGGCCCAGTGTTATATGAACAGATACAAATTATGATAAAAATGTGTCCCAGGAGTGCTGAGCTTTTATGAAAGAAATTGTACCATATCTCCAGTTCCTGGCAGGCTGCAGTCTCCAAGGCGGACTTTCTGGGTTATGCCCTCAGCTACTCGACCACAAAGCTGGTACCAACACACCTAGAAAGAAAAGGAAACAATAAGCTGAAAAGAATTGGAGCTGTGTGTAACCCACACATTGTTGCTGTTTGTTAGATAAGTAAAAGAATGACTCAATTAAAAGCTAATCTCACCTGTTCCTTCGAGTTATAAGGTGCTGTGGCAAAAGTGAAGGAGTGGGCTTCATGTGACATTAAGATTGGAGGAGGAGGTGGGTTTACTTCGCCCTCCTTCATTCCTCTGTTTTCCACCTCAATCCTAGAAGAGGTGGACATGTACATCTTTCTCTCTTCAATCCCTGCTTTTTCAAGCAGGATGGAGGCCTCCTATCAAGAACACATGAACAAGCCAGTCGAATTATCGTCACATTTTTTAAAAGCTCATTTCAATCATTAGTCAAACTTGAACAAAAATGTTTCCACAAGAGGTGTCTGCAGCAGCAAGACAGTATTTATTCCTTTTAATTAGAGCCATCGACAATTAATTGATTAGTCAACCAGTGATTAGTCAGTATTTTAATAACCGATGAATTTTTTTTTGTTATTTTTAAGGAAGAAAATAACAAATATTTAATGCTTTTATTTAATTATATGCACATTTATGTGTATGTAAAAAGAACTGTAGTTGCATAACCTCTAGGAGACTTTCAGTTTGGCTGCTGTCATTTGGTCCCATGTCGTTGTACACCAGCAAGGCTTTTTGGATAAGAAAAAGAGCTTTGGACACCCTGTTCCTTTTGATACGATCCAAAAGTTCAGACTCTGAAACTACACACAAAAAACAAAGGAGTAACGACCATCTTTAGTCATTAATCTAGTCGTTAATCTGTAATATTGAATATTAAAATATTCAATATTATTTTGAATTGTTTTCACCACTAAGGTTACAGTTTTCCCTTTTATCTGTGTCTGTTTCGGCAGAAACTTCCACCCTCCTCAGAAGTGTCACTGATGGTAGGGTAACGTGGTCTTATCAGCTAATGTTACCAACGCATCCTGCCAGTTTTGACAGCTGTCAATATCACAGGAGAGTCATACCTGCCACTGTCCATCTGCCTCTGCAGGACGCTGCTCCAGGTGTGCTCTCAGTTGTGTCTCTGTTAATTGTCCTCGGGCCCTGCTTTTAGAATAAGTATACCATGGGCATTATTCGGCCTATGTTTGTGTGCACTTACAGAGTTCAAGCACTGAGGTACTTTAGGAGGTGTGTGTGAGGTGGTGAACAGGGATCAGGAAGCTTTAGCAAAGGATGTAGCTACACTGCTGTCCCGAGATTGCTCAGCTCTCACAAACTCTGCTGTCATACAGGTAGGCAGTCAACCTGTATGACCGTTACTGCAACGAACAGAGACGAGGGAGCCTTGATACTCTCGTACACCTGGAGCAACGTCCTAGAAGGCGGAGGGACAGCGGGAGGCATGACTGTCCTGTCATATTGACAGCTGTAGACACCACGTCACCCCATCAGTCAAACTCCTGAGGAGGGTGGAAGTTTCCGCTGAAACATGTCAAGGTACTAGTAACATCTTTCTACTATCTGAGAATTCTGTGTCTGATAAAAAGGAAAATGGTAATCTATTATTAATTGTAAAGATACAATGACACAATAGAACTGTCTTCACCTCTTTTTGATGTCAAAAATTCTAACAGATAACAATTTGTACCTGCATTCATCTGCAGTAGCTTGAGTGAAGCCCTGTGGTGGATGATGTCCAGCTCTTGATAAAGGTCTTTGGCCAGCAGAAACATATATGTAGACTGAGTATGTCGACTATTGCTGACAGAATCTAATTCTGCCCTACCCTCCAGTTCTTCTTTTTCCTTCCCGCTTTCATCTTCTTCATTTCGCTCTACTGATGCTGAAGGACATGTAGACGCAGCCAATGGATGGAATTTCTATCAGAACAAGACAATATATAGTTATTTTTTAGATCCCATCTGAGAATCCCTGAGATCCTGACTCAAAGCAACATCTTGCTCAAAACTGTATACCATTAAGAGTGTCAGATACATTTTTTTACCAATGTCTTTTAAATGAGAGTTGTACAGGTTGACTGCCTACCTGTATGACAGCAGAGTTTGTGAGAGCTGAGCAATCTTGGGGCAACAGTGTAGCTACACCTTTTGCCAAAGCTTCCTGACCCCTGTTCACCACCTCACACACCTTCTGAAGTACCTCAGTACCTGAACTCTGTAAGTGCACACAAACATAGGTTGAATAATGCACATGGTATACTTATTCTAAAATATAATATACAGAAATATCATTTTAATAATAATTAGAAAATTAATCCATTCATATACAGTACCTCAAGAAGAGAGAAAGAGCTTAGTTTCACATCATCCTGGTCTCTTTCATGAACTGCTGACACAAGGCATGAGAATACTAATGTTTACATCCATGGTTTAGAAACAGTCGTCCTATAAATTGAACCAGGCCAAATGGCAAAAAGGTACACCTGCGCTCTCTAGCACTATCCCCAGTGTAAGGAACATTTCAGCCGTTGTTATACAGTCAACATTTGCTAGATCACAAGCCCAGGCCACTTCACACAGCATAGTCAGGCACCACACCCACTGCAAATATGTTCACAAAAGAAACAAAATATAATTAACTGGACTGGTAAATATTCAACTAGGCATATTAATAAAAGTTTTATATATTTATCTATTTTTCCATTTTTAATACATACCGTATCATAATTATCCACCTTCTTTGAGTCATGTGTAATGTGTGTTTGTAGCTGATCCCTCTGCAGCATCACCTTCACCTTACCCCACAGAAATAACACAATATCTACCACCAGATCCCCATCTGGCTGCATCTCCTATACATAAACACATGCATATGTTATTAATACATACGGCATGCACTCTGGAAGTCACTCTCCATATTCTCCATTTAACTTAAATGTGAGATCCAGTTCATTTAACATACTTACATAAGTACAACCACAAACAGACTTGTACAAGTTGTCTACCAAAGTAGTGAGCTCATCACTTATGGAGAACGAAGACTTGTGTCTGTCTGTTGGAAACAGAGAAAATACTAAATTAGAATATTCCTTGAGAAGCATTAAAGTAAGTAATGTCAAACACCAAGCTCATAATTAAAGATTACACATGTTAGTAATATGGAGAAATAAAAGTGAGTTTAATTCCGACAGGCACTGAAATAATTCGTAAATGGTCTTATTTTTAATATAGCGCCTTTTTTACCGTTTGGTACTCAAAGCGTTTTACAGTCACATTCGCTCACATAAGCACACAACTGGGGGTTCAGTGTCTTGCTCAAGGATGTCCCTGTACCCTGTGGTTCGTGGACCGCCTGCTCTACCTACTGAGTCACAGCCGCCCCTAATTGTACTAATAAATCTGACATAAGCTTGGAATTGCAACCAATTAATAACCAATGGTATTTAATTGATTTGAAACTCATATTTAAGAAACCAAGGGTTTTTATGATCAATAAGCAACAGCAATACAAGGCCAGCAATTATAAAACCAACATTCAAATCATCAGTTTTTTTAATTCAATTCTTACCACCATTCATATTGTCCTCCAAAGGAATGTTCCTCTGAGATGACAGCAAAAGTTTATAATTGTACAGCAAAGTAAGTTCTCGCTCAGGCTTCCTGAAAGTCAGACCTTCCACACTCTATCACAGAGAAACACAAATTCAATCTCACACTCAAAATCATCCAGAAACACAAAATGAAAACAGCAAGTATGTAAAACTCTCATCGAATCAGTTCCAATTTTTTGAGTACTGAGATTATAGTAATTTATGTGCTACTCACAGGCAGAACCTGCAGCATCTCTCTGGCAAGTTCACCAAATGTATCAAGCTGTTTATACTGAAACAAGAGCTTGATGAACCTCACTGCAGAGATGATGGGTATTTTGTTTTCTCCTAGAAACATGACACCTCACATTATCTGTACAAACCACGCGTACACTGATTAATGTGTGAAGAAAGGATGAAGACCAGTGACCCACCTGCAACGGCTAAATCCAACAGATTTGATGTTGGTGTCAATACAATAGGAGAGAGGCATGGCCTGTCCTCACACTTTTTCTCTTCAGTGCTTGTGACTCCTTCACAAATTAACATACATTACTCACCCAGAGTTCCTGATCCACAATACCTTATTACATTTTAAGCATTGTGAAGGACTTGAATCACTAATATGATTTCTCCTAATTTGTGTACTTATATATTTCTGTTGTGTGTTTCTTTAACAAACCAGATAATATAGTGATGCCAGCAGAAAGGAGTTCAAGGAAAACCTCCACTAGCTCTGGATCATCTGGCATCTTCATCTGTAGTGGGCGTGTGGTGCTGTCCCAAAGTGCCTCCAAAATGCCTAAGAACTGTCCTGCACTGCAATCAAACAGGCCTACTAGCATGCGCTCTGTTGGGGTACGAGGCCATGGTACCTATGGCACATACAGACAGACATACAATGTTAAAAAAAACACACACACAATGGTGTTATTTGAACAAAAAACTTGTCAAGATCAATATTTACAAAATCCCTTAGCACTTAAATACAATACATCTCCAATTTAACAAATCAACAGAGGTTAATAATGTTTGGTTACTACTATGTCCAGTAAGTGACAGTACATTTAAGGATAATGTTCATATGATGTTCATGTTCATATGACAAGACAGTTAAGCAGATGTTATTACATTGGGTATGTCCTTCAGCGTGCTTTTGGTTTTGATTCTGAACATGAGTTTGGGTCTCCTTCTGGCCTCATACACCGCCCGCTTGAAAATCATTGCACCCAGCTGGAAAAAAAAGAAGCTCTGAATCAAGATATATGTAAATGACATTGTAAATGTATGGGAAAGTAACAGGAAAATCCATAACTCTTCAGAAGAGCTCACAATAATGTCCATTATTATGGGCATTATCTTGTTGTGCTTGGAGTGGGCTTCAAATTGTATTTTAACTGATTAGATACATAGGTGAGCAAGATTCATTTGTTTATGTGTTGAAACACATAAACGCTTTGAATGATCTTTACTCTTATCACAGTAACCCTGTTACAAGTATAATAGAAGTTTCCTGCCTTGATAGAGGCTTCTTTGTAAACTCTCTGAGACTCTCTGGTGGTAGGGACATCACTCTGCTCCTCCAGCTTCACTAACTCATGGATTTTTCCAAGGGCTCTCCTAGCAAATTCCTGAGACAGACAAAGCCAAACAGGGGATTCAGACTTTTAGAGTACCCAAGTTTCACGGTTATAATAGCTGATTAGAATTAGAATTAGCCACTAATTATCCTGTTTTGATGACTGCATCTGTGTGCAGGTGTATGTACACAAAAAAACAGCTTTCACCTCTGCCTGCACCTCAGCTTGGTTGTCATAGTAACAGTGGCAGACAGCACAGAAGAGTGTGACGATCAATGGCAGATACTTAGGTGTCATCAGAGGAATGGACAACTCTAAACTGATGCTTGCCCACAGAAGGTATTCCAGTGCCTGAATAGGATCATAAATCGTGGCATATAATACCATTAAGAGTGAGATAATTTATGTACATTATATGTGCATTATACCATTCAGTATCCATTTTGTTGATTAAGTAAGACTGCTATACTAATACTCAGTTTGAGTTGCATATACTGCAATGTGATGTGCAAGAGAGTGTAGAGATTACAGTCACTTTTGAAAACTATAATTAAAATAATTATAGTATGGTTGCAGATCTCTTTCACGAAGCACAACGTCCCCAACCATTATGAGTTCCAACTTGATTCAAAACTATGTTGCATACTATTTCTCATCCATTAAGTCTGTCTTTAGAGTGTATCTTACAAAACCCAAAAGTATTGTTGAAAGGGTACTTTGGAACAGAACACCTTTTTTAAACTACCTGTGCACTGCACTTCATAGTCATCAAGTAACGGCATATGGTGTAAATGTGTAATGAACCTAAGGGTAAAAAAAAGGAGGAGGCTGGTTAGGGAACATAATATCAAACATAACACAATTTTAAAATTGGTCAAATTGGTAAGTGTAAACAGTGGATGAATTGTCAATTTTTATATACAAATACGTATGTATAATAATACATAAACAATTACTGTGCAAAAGTTGTACTAGTTGTATTGTTATACCATTATATATTTGCAGGTAGAGGTGTTCATGTTGCTGAAACGCCTGCACCAGGATCCTAATAAAATTCAACACACGCAGCAGTTTACAGAGTCCTTTCTGGCTGAGAACGCTGTGTTCTTTTTCCTGCTCAAAGATACACAGGACACAGCCTTGCATTGCACGGATCTGCACACACACACACACACACACACACACACACACACACACACACACAAGTGGCAAAACGTCTTAATAACAGAATCAATCGAGAGTTGGCGATCAGCACACAGTTTCACATAGTACAGTGTACCTTCATGGAAAAGGTCTCTTTCTCTGAATCAAATCCTTCAGGGAAGAAACATGCCATTAGGTGGTCCACATCTGTGATATCAGTTATTTTAACTGAGCTGAACTGCAGGAGATGGAGACTGTAGCCTTGCCACAGAGCCAGTCGGTACAACTAAAACGAAAGAGCAAAAGGAAAAAAGGTGAAATGAAACTGTATTGTTCAAAGGACATCTTGTCTAATTGCAGGAAATTGTTTTTGAAATCATGAAATCATGAAATCAACACTCCCAACACAGATCCTTTTATCTCTCTTTTTCTCACACATTTTTGACTGAGGAGACTATGAAGCCAAGATTAAATTAATATTTGATAAAAACAGTTATCGGGGGAGTAAATATTAGCAGGTACCATCTGGATTATGGCCAGTTACCTTTATTCCAAAAAGGAAATCCGCAATCTGCAACAGGTGCTCCTGGAACAATGTGGAAGGAAGTCGGTGTTTGTACTTTTTCCATATTTCCACGAGGATTTTGACCCTTAAAATGAAAATCAAATTAAAAATATGGTAATGTAATAATGTAAACGAAGTGTCAGCAGTAAATTCAATTTATGTGATCTGCAATGTTTTTAAAGTTGGGGTTAAAAATATGCAGGGCCCCAAGGTCGACAAGTCTGCATTAGCACTAACTAACGTTATTGTATTAAAAGTCGTGGCTGCAACAGTATTCTTTGCTCCAAGCCTGCTGTGCATAAAAATAACCTTGTATTATTCTGTATTCCTAAACGTCTAACAATGTTACTAATTATTAAGAAAATATATCACTTTTTTTATGACCCACGTTCTCTGCTAACTATCTAATAAGGTAACTTGCTTTTAATTCCTTACCCTTTAGCATAGGAGCTATTGTCTCGGCTGGACGAAGAGGCAACTTGTTTCATCAGTGTTGCAAACGAGTTAATGTCTCGTTTAAAAGCTGAGATAACTGGATTTCTTTTATCTAGTTTTCCGTAATGTGAAGCCGGTACGTCCATTTTTATGACAGATGAAGGTAATTTTAACCAACTAACGCATTTCTTTTGCTCTTTGTAACAACGCACAGCACAGAGCGACTGGGGGATATTTTTGTCACCATGGTAACGACACTAAAGACGCCGGAAGTAGGTGAAGCAATGTTCAAGCAATGTAAACAACTTCACTAATATACAAGATATTCACAAGAAATATTCGAACACCCACTCATTTATGCAGCGTATTTTTATCTATAGTTATTCTCTGAGAGATAAAAATAACTCGGATATCTAATCGACTTTAAGCTAATCTAATCATTACTCTTCTTATAAATGAAAAGCTTTCATTGTGATTTTACTGCTGACCATACTTGCCATACTCTGAGCACTTAAACACTATTTTTATCTATATTTTTATCTATTGCAGTGACTTTTATGCTTTTTCGTCAAAGTCATCTCGGCCTGTTCATTTACAACACACACATTGATATTGGACAATTATGCAGCACAGAATTTATTGATGATAAAAAAATGAATTGGGTTGTTCGCGGGCTCTGTTAGTTTGGCACAATGCCATGGCTTAGCTGATTGAGAAAAGAATGGAAAGTACTAATACAGGGCTTGAAGGTATGGTGGTTTACAAGCAGAACTGCTGTGCTTGCTGATGACACAGATTTGATATGTGCAGTTCTGCTCGGAGACAATATGGTGCAGAGGATGAAGGAACTGGTTAGCACAAGCATTGGATGCAACTTCATATTTTACATCTGAGCTCACTGCAAAATTATACAACCATAGAGTGTCACCTAATGCTGTCCCATACAAACTCATCAATTCCCATTCAATCACACATCCAGTCCACACACAAACTTAAAGCTTCTGGCACTCATTGCACAGGAGGCTAATGCTCTGGCAGCTGTTCCTCAAACAAACACTCACAAAATCACACGCACACACCAGACGGGGACTTCCTGGGGAATGAGCATGGGGGCATCAGCAGTATTCCTAGCCAATGTCACCTCATGACCGGGAGGACAGGGAGAGATAGAGAGTCAGAGAAAAAGAGGGAGGCAACTGGTCGCACTCAGACAGATGAAACAATGGGGGTTGTGTAGAGACAAACAGTTGACATCATTGTTCCAGAAAGATCAGCCTGTTTGGCAAAGTCTGTATGTGCAAGTGTGCATTGGAGGTTAGGAAGGGGAGGGGATTGCACAGGACGTGTAGAAACAGTCTTGACGGGAAGGGCCTATAAATGCAATTCAGGAGGGCAAAGCAGCACCCATCACAAACAAAATCACACCAAAAGTTAGCTTTCCTCATATTTCATTTCTCACAATGGATATCCCCATCCAGTATCCATGGTACCGTCGTGCCTTCCCACATCGACTCTCTGACCTCCCTTTGGCAGAGCATCTCACTGAGTGGCCACTGATCTGGCCCTTCACCTGGTCCTTTCCTTGGATGCGGTCTTCGTTCATGCGCTGGTTCAGCTGGCCTGAAAATGGACACAGTGAGGTAAACTGCCTTCTTAAAATAATGATTTTACTTTGGTTAGTTGACTACTAACCAATATCATTTGTTCATGCCTAGCTGACTTGTGCCTCAATACTGCTCCTAATAGTTGTACTGTCTGTATAGATGCGCTTGGAAAAGGATCGCTATGTGATTTTTGTGGACGTGAAGCATTTCTCCTCTGATGAGCTGTCTGTCAATGTCAGTGACGAGTTCATAACAATCCATGCCAAACATGAAGACAGACAGGTTAGAGGAATGACAGAAATCTGCAGCAATATAAAATCAACTGGTTTGGGTGATACTTTACTGATGACCATTTCTATTTTCAGGATGACCATGGTTTTGTGTCAAGAGAGTTTCTGAGAAAGTATAGGCTTCCTTCTGGTGTGTCAGGGACTGATGTCACCTCCAGTCTGTCATACGATGGTGTGCTGACAATCACTGCACCTCGATCCTCCCCTGGCCCTGAGCGCAACATTCCTATTTCCTGTGAAGATGGAACACCAAAACAGAAAATGTAGAGCAGAGTCTGAGTGGAAAGGAAAGTCTTTGTCTTTCCTTGATCAGACATTTGATTCAACACCTGTATGAGCCCTGCATTTTGTGACAGAATTGTATACATTTGTTAACTGAATCTGAATTAGCTTGCAGCAGCTAACTGAGAGAATGTGTGGGGACATTCTTCTTCAAAATTTCCACTAAAGACAATAAATCTGTTAAACATCAATCACTTCATCTACACAGTACTGTGCGAGTGGATGACAACTGTGCTCTGTTTATCCTGTAAGAGTTTTTTTTGGATGTGTGAGGAGGAAGAGGCTGGAGGCATATATGGTAGACTTGTTTTAGAAAAAGCCTTGGGATCAAGTGTGTTGAGAGGAAGAAACCGGGTGGATGAGCAAGAGGGAAAGTGATGGATGAGGAGCAACTGACGCTTTGACAGCATGTACCACTGGGCTCCTTTTTCAGTGTAGCATGATCTCTGAGCTGCTAAGGATAGTGTACGTGGATGTAAATGAAAGTGGGTGCATTTTGATTGTAGATGCAAGAATTATAGGTCACTTATGCTGGCAACAACCATCTGGCATATTAACACAGAAAACAATATACAGAATAAATGATGAAACTAAATTTCTGATGTGTGCGTTTCTGTTTTTAAAAGGAACTGCATATAACAATACAAAAATGTCTGGAAAGAGGCAGATGAATCCTGATGTGCTCCGATTCAATATAATAATAAAACAATAATTTTGGACAATTTTTATTATAGTAGATATAGAACAAAAATCTGGGATTAAATTCAAATTTTTGTAGCATATTGAATTAGACACAATTGCAAAAGTCTCCTTTAATAAAAAAAATTCTGCATCACTAATGCATATTTTCTGTGACACAGAATACAACAAGAATTACATTTATCTCTTTTTCAAAAGCATTATTTACTATCTGCAAAATTTACATAAACAGAATGAAGTTTATGTTTAACGGTCAGACAGAGATTTAATCAGCACTTATGCATACTTTTTACAATCATGTATTGAATGTAGATCATGTAGGGATTTCTTGGTAAGACATCAGTAGCAGTAGAAGTCCCATTTCTGGAATTATAAAAAAAATGGTTGAATTAGGAGAAGGCTTTATCTGAAAAACTCTGTGCATGTGTGAATGTGTGTGTCCACCTACAGTAGTTTTGACTTCAGTGTTGGCTGGAACAAGAGCATGTGTCTCCTCAACTACGCTGCTGGGGAAATGGCCAATGCGAGCTTCCTGCTGTCCATAATAGGAGTCTTGTACCTGGTGATTCAAGCAACAGGTGTTAGTGTTGGACATCTCTGACAGCCCTTGATGGTTAAGAGTCATGTCACAGCAATATTTATTATATCATTTTTACTCACACTGCCTGCCCAGAAGAGGTTGCCTCTGTCTTTTAGAAGTGCATAAACATAGACGAGCTGCCCCTGTCTGATGGGGATGAACCTGCAATCACCTGGATAGTAGTCCTGCACTGCACGAGCTATCAAGATAGGGTCTGTATAGGAATGTATAATCAGATTGATGTTCATAGTAACAATAATATATCTATTATATTTGCATGGCAAAAAAAGCAAACATGGGTGTTGTCATTTCGACTCAACCTGCTGATATATGATGTGATCAAAACATAGTTAACTTCAAAGCAGGACAGACAGCAGGAAAGAGAAACTGTTGCTACTTACGGCTGCATTCAGAGTCAGCGCAGAGTTTTTTATCCGATAGTTTAGGCATCTGCCTTCCAGCCTCAGAGGTTGCCATCAAAAGGCAGACAAAAAGAGCAAACAAGAGTTTGCAACCCATGTCTGTATAGTGTGCACACCTAATGAAACAAAACTCCTGCTTCGTCTTTTATTCCCTTCGGTCTGTTTGTCAAATCTGAAGGAGGAGGTGCAGTGACAGTATTTCCCCATTTCTACTCTCCCCACCCCCGTTAATGAATGCACACACAGGTCCATTCAGTCAATGCAAGCAGGTAAACAGGATGGGGAATGAGGAGGAGGAGGAGGAGAGCCAAACAGATCCTTGTTTGTGTCCTGAACTCTTTCCATCTCTCACCCTGTCACCCCCACTCAAACAGAGCTGCCTCTCATCTTTGAAGCACTAAATTCCTCAGGGTTAATCTGTGCTGCCTTCCATGTTTAACAACTTGATGTCTGAGCAACGTCTATCTGTTGCTCCTCTCTTCTTATCCTTCTTGCTCTCTCTATCTCTATTCCTCCCTCTCTTGTTCTTGCTCAGTAAACCTTTTACCTCAGGAAGAGGTGGAGCCACTAGCTATATTCACATACTGCTAAGGAAACTCGTTGAGCCTCTCTTGAGCAAACACTCTCTATGACAAACACACACACTCACCAAACAGGAAGACCACACCTGGTGTTAGTTGGCCGGGAACTGTCAGGTAAGACCGACTTCATTTTTGTTCCTATAAAGTTAGGTGGGTTAACATAGGTTTCTATTTGTTCTCATAATGGAAACTAGTTATGATAAACATCATTATGATGATGATAGATTTTAAACTATTTTGAATAAGATGACAACATGGTTTCGCAGGACTATGTGGTATTAACAGGGCAGACAGGAGGTGGTGACATACGGACATACGGCTTAAAGAGACAGGGAATACTGAGACTTTAGTGTGAAATTCTGACTGATATTTACTTCACTACTTGTGTGGAGTGAATTATTTTATTTATTTTTTTATTTTTGAATGATCTGGAATGCACTGTATGTGGCTTTTTGAAACTTAAACCTGGAAAAGGAATGCTGTTACTGTAGTCATTTCTGGGTACATACAATACATTGGTGTAAACAGTGGAGCTCAATACCTCTGGAATTCAAGTAGGGGAGCAGAACAATGATAATAGTAGAATGGGCATTTCATTCAGAGTAACAAAAGCACCTGTCAAACAAAAGACCTCCTTATAGGCCATGTTAGATTATATTACCAGAAAACTGCTACTAACTAATCTATTCCTCACACGCAGATTTACTTGATGACACCCACCTGCACCACAGTGGAGAAATAGTTTGGCGGAGACATACTCTGGATTACAAACTCATAAAGTGATTAATTCACTTCATACCAAATGTCAAGGAAAATGGTTCCTAATTTTTTTTTTTTTTTTTTTTTTTACACAAACTAAATAATGGCAGTTGATATGTCACTTATGTGAGCGTGCATTATAAGTCCAGGACCTGGGATGATGGTTTCTAACTGACCAAAACTCATGCATCTGTCAGCAATGTTCACCCCAAGGAAAAGCAGTCTCCCCTCACCCAGCCTGGAAGACTCCTTCTTTCCTCTGTCCTCATCCTCTACGGTCTCGCTTTCCTTTGCTCTCCCCTCATCCTCTCCTAGTAGCATTGAGAGCAGAGGAGGGATTGAGACTGACCTAATACTGGCTGCAGAACTGGGGCAAGCTTTACTGGAAAAAAATGAAGAGCTGGCAACCTCTCTGGAGCAGAGGGAAAGGGAGATGGAGGTGAGAACAAAGCTGCTCCTGTTGACTGTCTTTTTCATGATTTGGCAAACTTTGGAACAGTATTTAGTTTGGTGGAAACAAAACGCTTTTTAGTGTCCCTGAATCTGCTGCCAGCATACTTGTTGTGGTTTCACTCGACATTTAGAAGATAACAACTGTATTTATGCATTGTTGAAGTCTTTGAATTTTAATGTGGAGTTCAATGTGTCAGATTTTACAGCAGGAGAAGCATGTTCTTCAGAGGAAACTGGAGATGAATGAGCTGGCTTCTAGACAAAGGGAGTTAGAGTTGACAGCGGATTTAGCAGCCTCAAGAGCTGAGTTGGAGAAACACCACAGCCAGGGTCGTAACCGACGAAAAGATGAGAGTGAGCAAATGACTCAGTTGGCCAATCATAACCAGCGTCTGGTGGAGCAGCTCGCAGAGGTTAGTTTACGTTGCTTGACAGGTTTTCTGCATAAGTGCTGAGTCACATCATAGTTGCGCAGACTAGAAACAATGCAGATTAGCAGGTTTGGGGAGTCCTGTCTTTGTCACTGATCAACAAGCTTTCTCAACTTTCTTTCTTCCATCCATGATTTAGGCCGTAACAATGGAGCACTCCTTGAGGACAGAGCTTCGTGCCCTCAGAGAAGAGATTGAAGAATCTGCTTTTAGCCGAAATATCAGCTTCACACAACTAGAGAGCATACAAACAGAGGTAAATTTATACTCACTTAATGTTGTGAATGCAACAGGATGGTAGTATACACACAACCAAATATAGCCAAATAGCTTGAAATAATAAACCAGTAGCAGGACTGTTTGGGGCTATTTTAATGGTTTTGCTTTTAAGACTTGGGTGAAGATGATTTTATTTTTATTTTTTTATTTTTTTCAGAGTAATTTCTCACATTAAATCTCAAGGCCTGTGAACTTGAGTCTTGAGCACTAAATGTAAAAGTAAACTCACAGAGACTTGACAGGTTTGAGGCTTGATCAAGTTATAAGATCACCATAAGAATAAATAAGTTGCTTCTTTTTCTTCCTTTGATTGAACAATATTCTACACACTACACTACACTACACTAGACTACACAGTTCGTTGTCCTTTCCCTCTTTTCCATCAGAACACAGTTTTGAAGGAGCGTCTGTCACACATGGAGGCACAACTAAATGCTTCACAGGAGGACAGCCAAAGACTTCGCACCAAGATAGAGGGACTGAGAGACAGACTGTCAGAGCTCCAGATGACCCTGAGGGAGAAAGAAGCAGAGGTGGGGACAAAAGACTGAGTGGTATTTAGGACAAAATATGTCTGAAGGAATGGGACGAGATTCATGACTGCTACCAGAGACATTACTCATCATCAACAGAAGCCAGTAACACCACTAGTTTTAAACACCTAATCTGCTTGTACCTGCCCCTCACTGTATGTGTATGTTTGTTTGTGTGCATATCTACTGTAGCTAGAGCAAGAGCAGGGAGTCGTGTTTGAGTTGCGCACTGTGAATCGCTCTCTACAGCAAAAAGCCCTGCACCTGGGGGAAGAGAGCATCATGGACAGCATGCAACGTGCACCACCGTTGTCTCTGCTTAGTGAAATTCAGCAGTCACAGGTATCAGCGGAGACATACTCCACAGACTAACCACGCAAAAACTGTCTACCAGCAAAAACTGTGTACTCATTCTGACCCTGTACTGGCAATCATTTTGATGTCACTGATACAAACTCAAAATTAACAATGTCTTTGTAGTCTAATTTACACAGGGAGTAAGTGTTTTAACCTTTCCATCCTTTTTTTTTTTTTTGTGGTTTACATCTCTGCTTCTAATCAGGCTAAAGACGCTCTCCTAGCTCACTCCACTGTGCTGCAAGCGAGAGATAAAGAAATAGAAGCACTCAAAGAGAAGGTAGGTTAAGCTGTAGTGTCTGCACACATCACACAAGCAGCCATTTTAAGAAAAACATTGTTGCTGAGTCACATCCCAGCTTGCTTGAAATTTTAAAATATCTTGCTACTATAGGAATAGAAAATTAAAAATTTGCATTTGCTGATTTCTCTGGCATATATAGGCAAAGAATCACTGGTTTAATGCATTTTGAATAAAAGGTCTGGATTGTTTATCTTCTCTACAGGCAAGCTTAAAGACAAAAGATAGCCTGAAATCTGTTACAGGTCATTTGACAAAACAGTTCAGCACAGCACCATAGCTTACTTGCAAAAGTTCATGTCTCTCCCAATTCAGTCCTGCTTCAATACTAAATTCCTTTCCCATATAAATAGCCAGTGGCACCAAAATGCAAAGATCCTTCTCAAATGCTTCGGCTCATTTCTTGAAACAGACCAGACATTCTCACCAATGGTTCATTTGCCAAAATAACCTTGATGGTTCAACAACACCACAGTAAATAGTCAGTGCCCCAAAACTGCATTGTCCCTTTGGCACTGTGTAAGCACTGCAAGTCAACATGTCTAAATGTTTTGTCATGGTGGCAGAGGACAATGTAAATATCCCTCATATCCACCTCTCAGTCATAGCCCAGTCCTTCATTGACAATGGGTTTTATCTAGCTACACAGAATACAACTGTGCATAAAACTGAAAAAAGAAAGAAAGAAAAAAATAGGACAGCCTCGAAGGTCACACATTGCACACATACTGCCAAGGAAATCCTACCCATTTTCATTCACACACATAACATGTATACAGCATACAATATTGTAATATAAACACATAAAAAAACAAGTAAAATGTATGTACCCTACAGTGCTGTAAATAAAAATAAGGGTTTCACAACTAACACTTATTCACTGGTCGCTGTCCTCACCCTCCTGGCCGTCCACACGCTGCTGTCTGTCTGGACACAGATTCTCGTCCACATCACAGCGTATATTCTCCCTTGCAATGCAATGAGGGAACAAACAGCATACATGTCGAAACCATCCCCCTACACTGATCTCCTGTAATATCTTCATAAGCAGCATCCATTGTATGGTTATGAAGAGCAGGGACCTCTGATTTTGAGCCTGACGCTCATGCACTCCCCAACTCCAAGCGGAGAAAAACTCCTCAATAGAACTGAGGAAATGAGAGTAAGGTGGTAAGAACACCATGACCAGCCTTGGATGAGTAGTGAAGCAGACCCCTCAGAGGAAAAACCTAACTGAAAACACTGGCTGTAAACCAGACCAGAGCGACTAGTGGGCCACACTGGAAATTCACATGGTCCCACACAATGACATAGTTTGGTAGTTGTGGCCCTATGAGACCTCTTTCATTTTCAAGGATCAAACCAGAACAAAGCCAGTCCAAGAGAGCAAGGAGCTTCTGTGTGTTTTATGGGCCAAGACTGGGGGTGTGAGTGGCCACACCATCTCAGAAATGGCAGCACACAGTTATATTAAGATTTAATAAAGCTTCACATGTGGTATTCATAGTATTATGTTCTTGACTAATTTTGACAATTGAACAGACTACTGTGCATGTGATGACTTATACAATGAAGTGATGCAGCCATGTTTTGGAGAGAACAACCATTAGACTAAGAATCAACAATCACTTTAGATCAACAATATCTATTCACTAGGAAACTGTAGGCTACCTGTACTTCAAAGATGTACTAAGACATTTGCAATTTGATGAAATTAATGAGAAATTCAATTCTGTTGCCAAGTGGTTTGGAGGTTTGTCCATGTGTAATTCTGTTTCAAGAAATAAGCCAAACCAATGGCAAAAAACTGTAATAAAAATACTTATACCACTACTTCACAACTTGCACTTGGCTCTAGTTAAAGCTTTATTTGAACCTTTAAGCACAACTGTGCTACTCAAATCTGTGTTTAAGTCAAGCATGATTTTGTTAGTAGATCAGAGACCAGCTATGATTGAGTAGCGCAATGTTACGATCGTTACATTAAAGTATGATCATTACAGTATGTGACACACATTGCACACTTTTCAGCTACAATCGCACCAAGAAGAACTTGAGTCTCTGAGGAAAGAAATCAAGCCTTTTAGAAGCAGTCCTGGAAAGCCAAGCTACAGGTAATGCTACACAACACAGTATATATATTGTTTTGACTTCATCACATTTTATTTGACGTCACTATTTAATATGTTCATTTTCATATGAATATCCAGTTTCATAGAGAGTGAATTGGCCACTGTACGCCAGGAGAAAGAATCACTAACTCAGCAGCTTCTCAACACCATCAAACATAAGGTGGTGCTGTCTCAAGAGCTGGATGCCTGGCAGGTGAGTCTGTGTGTAGGGACTATTTCTTTTGGCAACACTTTAAAAAGAGCATGTAGATATTTTTATTTTCTATCTAAACCCTCTGTCTTGCTGCAGGAGGATATGCGGTTGGTGATTAATCAACAGGTACAGCAAAGAGAAGAGGAGAGAAAAAGGGAAAACCAGCGAGAGAAAGAAAGCCCTTCAGGACTCAGAAGAAGCAAATCTTTGAAAGTGAAGGGAGATGGAGGAAAGGGGTTCTTCTCATTTTTCAAAGACATATAACAGAAAGAGTTTGTCTATGTAGCTGGGATAGGTTCCAACAACCCCCCATGACCCTAGTGAGGATTAAACGGTATGGAAAATGAGATGAGATATAACAAAAGGAGGATGCATCAGTTTAAACCACACACTTTCATCCACATCAGCTTTTGTTGGTCACATCATCACACTTGGTCACTGCAAGTTTCTGTTGCCAGATAACAGAACACCACCATAACCAGTCAAATGTTTATAGACCTCATATTTGAATGTATGTATATAAAAAAGATTTTAGCCTTTATGTTAAAAACTAAGTTTATTAACTTTATTCTGCATAAATGTCAGATATTCACTCTTTGTAGCTTTGTTTTGATCTCTAACAATTCCAGGGACAAATACTTGACTGTTATTTTGCTTGATGCAAAAACAAAGAAAAGGGTAAAAAGTAAAACAACAAACTGAGTCAACAGTCATAGAAATAACATCTTTAATAAATTAAGTCCCAAAAGACCACCACTCCCTTTCATTTCTCTCTGTGTATACATTACATAATGAATAAATTAGAGAACATTTCATATAACCGGGACTGGAAATGACCAGTGCAGGTTGCATACAGGTCAGTGTTGCCACATGCCCTCATCCATATAGATACAGTACAACTGTAAACTCAGGAGACTGGAGCTTGGTGTTTGAAATTCCCCTGCTCCAACCTCAAATTCTTTTTTATTTTATAAACTACAAAAATTGCCACAATCACTTACTTAGGGATCATACTGATGTTTTGATATGTTCCACCTGCATATATACTTAAACTCATAGAGTTGACATTATTACATTGCAGTTTATCTTTAGACTGATCCTCTGAGCATTAATTAGAGTGTGCAAATCAGCCCCCAAAGACTGGCTCATCATCATGGTAAGGTTTAGAACAGCATCTATGTTCATTCAAACTCAAGATCCTAAATTCAAGGTTTTGGGGGGACTTTGTTGTTTGTCCAACTTTATTTTCAAATGATACTGGCACTAATGTAAACCAGTTGCTGGAAAAATAGTGAGCAGAAAGATCAAGAATACATAAGAATTACTTTAATTTACTACTTCTCATAGGCTAAAACATTTTATTTTAGTACAATCTACATATATTATACAAGATACAGTATAAAACGTTTTAAGTTTACAGTACAGTAAGCTTTTTATCCGTTCTGGTTTGTCCAGACGGTGATGTGCAGTCTGGTTTCAGGGGGACAGTAACATTGCAATCCTCTTATCACTCTATCACTCTAAACATCACCTCCATTTTCAGAGGTAGGTTGCAAGGTAAGATGTATTGACTTAAAGAAACAGAATGTAAGTTGGTGAGGCTAATATACCTTGGAAGGTCAGGTAACTCTGAAGCCTCTTTCTGAACGAAGGTCCTGACAATGAATTGTAATTCCAGCTGGGGTCAGTGAGAAATTATCCCACATTGACACCCAGACCCACTTGCAGCTTGTCCCCTCTGTGATTTACAAAGGCGCCCATGATTAGAGTGGCAGGGAGTGGAGTCAGACGCTTCTCCAAGACACCTCCTATTATGCAGCGACTGTTAATCATACCTGGATACACACAAACAAAAGGAGACTCATATACTCTATGATTTCTGAACAATTTTCTTTGAGCCATAGAATTTTACAAAAGAAATTTACCACGAAAAACCATGTTGGCCTCGGGAAGTTCCATCTGGTATCCAAACGAAGTTGTGGTCTCCTGAGTTCTGGTACTTGCTTCAAATTCCACGCCAACTTGGATCTGGCAAACATACACAAAAATACATCTACATGCATATACATACATACACATATGTAGAATATTCACTTAATGTAAACTGCAGTGGCATCTTTCTATTAGGTGCAACCTCACCAGAGGGCCCTGTTGCACGGGGGAAGATTATAAACCCTAATAAACTTTCCTGTGTCAAAAATGTTGTGCATAAATTAATAAATAATAAACTTTATCCCCAATTACATGTCCGCAGTTTTTATTCAGTGGGGCGGAAGTTCATTCTATGCAAACAGTTTGAGTAAATACCACCTTTAAAGGTTATATTGCATCACTTAAGCAGTATGAGTATATGAAGAGTATATGAGACAGTCATTGAGTGCACTCATTTTTGTAAGTTTAATATACTTAAACTATCAAGTTTTACCTCAGGCGACAGTGCTGCCCTGTTGTGATTGGCTCAAAACTCAAGACAAGTCTGTGCTTGTCCACTGACGGCTACAGAGAAAGTTGTGCCATTTTCTAATTCACACAATTTAAGGTGTTTGCACTTTGCATGCTCCTTGGACAATACGCCTGCATTTTCAGTTTTTAGCAAATTTGGACACTTTTAAAAAACATTTACCTACTGTAAAGAGGATATTATTTCTGCCTGAGGTGAGTTGTTTTCTGTATTCAAGTATTAGAAACTGCTGGAACATTTCTAGTCTGAAATGTGTACATTTGAATGTGTGTAAATTTAGGGATGACTTAGGTAAATTTTGAGCATTGGACAATTGCAATTGTACTTGTGTGTTTTGTACATACAGTTTTGCAATAGTTCAAATTATTCGATGTAGTTTAAAGTAGTAGTAGTACTAAATTTATTGTCTTTTCTTGTGTTACATACATCATTGGACAACATGTGCAGAGAGGTTTATTAGTGTTATAAGTAACTCTATTTCATATTTTTCAGGTGTACTTGGAGTTTAACAGGGTTGTTGGTGGAAATCTTAAAGAAGAGTTATTTCGTGTTCTTGATGGCTTGTGTCCAAGCTTGACGGAAATCTACAAGAGGACAGGTCAGATAGGCAAGCAGTTAGCTGACCTCTCTCAACAGACAACGATTAGTTGATATTTCTGTTTTTTCTCGTAATGATATTGATGGTTAATTCATACATATTACAAAAACTAATTCTCACACCTTCTCAATATGAACAAATAAACTGATATAAGATATATTTTTTGTGTTACATCTCTTACAGAGCATGGAGCCAACAGCCATTAGATGCCTTGTCCTGAGAGGACTTCCAGTCATTCTTGGGGGTGATGCGTCTATGTTCGGTGAGTAAAGTGTTTTGATTGGTGTTTGACTGTTGGTTTTCCATTCTCCTATTTTTTGTTTATTTGGGATGATAGGGTATGATAATTAGCATTTATATAGATGTTTCATTAAACTAAAAATTGAGAAATTGAGTTTACCTTGATAATGTGCTTTCACTGTTAATTACTGCATTTAATACTGCAAATACTGCTAAAATTCAAAGGGCTTGTATAGTCACTTGATTTCTGCAAAAACAAAAAACCTAAACCATTAGGGGCTGCTGTTGGAACTTCCAGTCGATGCATAGTTTGTGGCAGCTCCACAGAATGAATGAACCACAACAAACACCTATACATGAACACACAAAAATGCCTCTAATAGCTTGTTTACACAACATTATCTAAAATAAAACCACTGTGAATTATGAAATCGAAAAGACCACACAGCTGATTGTAGACAAATTACTGGTAACCTGAATATCCTCCTCTTGTCTTGTTTCTTGCTCTATAGGATCTTAATGAGGGGGACACACCCGTGGGAATCCTCTGCTACGAGGACACCAGTGCTGCAAGCCCAGCATCACCACTCCACTATCCCCACTCTTGAGGCTAAACCCCTCAAGAGAGGGGATCATCCTAGAGGGCAGACTTGTAATGGAAGTACTCACCAACCTACCTCAGGCAACGTGCCTCTTGTTTGGCTTTACCTATGCACTCCACCTGCAGTACTCGAAGTGCTTAAAAAACACATTTGCCTTCATTCAGCGCGTAATGCTAAATTTGGGTCAAAGTGAGCTACCTCCCAAGGTTCAAAAGCTGAAGAATGATCTTGCAGTGTAAGACACATTCATGCTCATGACACAATTATTCACGTCCTTGTCTTTCTGAAATAATTCCACAAAGGACACATTTTAGAAAGTTGCAGGGTTTTCTTTTTTGTTTTTGTTTTTTGAAACTCTGGTCTTCACCGCATAGTTGTTCTTAATGCCTGCTTCTATGTGTGGCACACATAGCATACAGTTTTTACTTTTGCACTCGCAGTATACATGGTTACATGTTGTTGTTTTTTGTTCATACAAGGAAATTGTTTCCTTGTATGAACATTACACATGTTCTATTTGCTACATCATAGAAAGGTACTGTGAGGTAATATCTGCAGCAACATGTAAGAATATACTTTTGGACCCATTTTAATAATTTTATGAAAACAAGGTTTATTTTGGATTTGCATGTGGTATTTCATACAGCATTGCTTTGATGTGTGTCTAAATAAAACAAATAAAATGCACATGCATTGTGTGGTCATTGACAAAAGAATAATTTAAATGGAATTCCAAATACAATATTTTAAAATGTAATATAATCATATTTTTAATAAAACCAGAATTGAGTGTATTTGACTCATAATATTAAGTTTTGACTACCATTTAAGTGTATGTAACTTAAAAATTGTACATTTAAGTTGACCATACTTAAACAGATTATTTTTTTCTACTGTCAATAACTTAAACCATTTGAGGCAATCACTTGACACAAATAGTTTAAGTACAATCAACTTATCTGAGTTTACAGTGTGCAGTGTTGTGGGCTGGTGAACTTTTTCACTTCAGCCTGAAGGGCTTGTTTGCTTGGCTTACTAGTAACAGGGTTAGCGGTTCGATCCCCAGAGTGTGCCCTTTTTCGAATGGGTGGATGTGTCTCTGACCGTAGAAGCGCATTGAGTACCTTTGAGTATCGCTAAATAAAAGCAAGACCATTTACTGGTAGCTAATTCATGTTGTTTGAGATTCAGGACTTTACCACTTGAGCAGAAGTTGGAGATAAAAGGTTTGAGACCACAACGACTGGAGGATTTCATTTCTCAAGAAGGAAAAGATAAAAATAGTCACCACACATTGTGTGTGGTGACGTTAGATATATATATATGTCAGATATAAGTCGTCAGATTGGCACAGTCCTGTAGTGGTTAGCACTGATAACTCCCAGTCAGAAGGTCCGGGTTTGAGTCTGACTCTGGCCTTTGTGGGTGCAGTTTGCATGTTGCGCGTTTACTCTGGCTACTGTGATTTTGTTGTGAGGGTATTAATTATGGTATTTCTGGATTGCATTGTAATATTTTCCTGCATGGCAACACAACTTCCAAACCAAAATTGCCACTGGTAATCTGTGTGTTTAATCTGTAATGTTGTATTGGGCATACCTGTTTGTTGGCTCTATGATAGTAACTAGCATGAGCGCCTCCTTTCCCAGCATTCAGCGTTGCCACCCAGTTTGGTCCTGCACAAGTAAAAAATGTGATGTGCATGAACATGTGAATTACTGCTGTTAAATAACGTGCAACAGATCAGCAATGATGCAAGCTCACGTAACATCACATATTTAGGGCAGGTTCACAGATATTAACACAAACTGACTTGAGTACTGTCCAGCCAAAGTCAGAATTCCTCCTTCCTCTGCTCGCCCCCGATGGTAGACCAGCTCCCCACCTAACACCAGTCCAGATGACACACTCTGCAGGAAGTGTGCCACAAGTATAACTGTCAAAGAAAAACATATTGGTAATATTCAATAAAGTATATTACAGTAAAAAAAAGTATAGTAAAAAAAAAGACAAAAGTAATATTTGGCCAATCCTTTATTTCTATGATAGCTATATAGTGAAAGCATGGCGATATTTATTTATTATACCGTTTAAGGCTCTTTATTATTCCATCTGTAATTTCTCACCTGACTCTCTGAGGACGTCTGGGTTCGCTACAGTCACAGCAGCAGTGAAGTCATTCCCTCTGTACTCAGTTTCAAACTGCCATGTTACAAACTGAGACTTCTGTGTCTAAAACACAACAAAGTGAAAAGTGTGTTCTTGCAGCTCTTGTTTGGAAGTTCACTCACACAAGTGGGCAGAACATTTTTACAGCAAATATTCTGTGATTGGTCAGAAATTGGACTGAGTGTGGTTAATGTGGAAAAGCTAAAAAAAAGACCACTACGTAAGCTCCCAGATACAAATATTTGCAGTGGGACCGCTAATCTCTCCTAGGTAGAGATCGGCTTACTGTGTGTAGGTATATGCTGAATGCACCATCCAACAGACGTGGTTGTCATAACAACTGGACAACATACAAAAATAATCCCCTGCGACCCCCCATCTCATACAGTGGTCTGTGCATGTGATGTATGCTGCAGTGGGAGGGGCCTATGAAAACTTCCCCGGAGTTCAGCACTTCAGTTTCTCGTTAAGTATAAAATACCTGACCAAAACAAACTCTGTTCTTGCGCTTGCTCAACTCGAGAATAAGGATAAATTTCTTGCTTCTCACAGAGTGCAAACTTAAAGCAATTGGTTTATTTACAGACAGTCAATGGACAGGGGATGGGACAGACTTAAACAAATATTAAGACCTCACCTGGAACACTGTTCTGGCTCGTACACGCTCAGTGAGATGAAGCAAAGCGTGAGTGTTCAGACTTCCAGATGAGTCCATCTCACCGATCAATGCAGGGGCATCCTAAATCATGAGGAATGATCAGGGCTGTCACAATATCAGGTTTTCACTTCCAATTATCATGGACAAAAAAAGTTCTGATAACTATATTATCATAATATTAACTAAAATGTAAATAATTATAGCAAAATCCAGGAAATGCATCTTTAACTTTATGATAGTGTCATTTTCTCTCTTTTGGGAGATGAATTACACCCATACATTACACAATAACAGTAAAATGGAAGAAAACAGGGGCAGATGTAAAACACACACTGTGACAAAATTGGATTATCAAAAATAAGTTTGAAAAATTAATTACCCTAGTTATGGTGCTTCACATTTATGTTCAAAAAATTACTAAACATCTATCTGGTTTCTTTAAGTGAAATGGATCATTACTAGGCCTTGGACAACTGGATAACTTCAAATACAAACATATTTAGTGCAATGACAAAGTAACATGGGACAAAACATGCCTGTAACGCTGCATTATATAATAATGCTGCACTATTTTTATGAAGAAAATGTAATAATTTGGTGCATTGTGTAATAAACCACTAAAATGGATGTCTTAAGTAGAAAAAACATTGGGACCATCAAGACATAGGGTTGTGTAGCAACTCATAATGTAATAAAATCATGAGTGCATAATGTAATAATGGTTTTGCACATAATGTATTAATGTAATAACTTATTACATTATGTAACAACAGCTCATAATGTAGAAATGGCTCATATTGTGAGAAAACCGCTGTAAAAAGAACTGCTGGAATTGTAATCCATTGGTTTTTTAAGACATTCACTTTACATTGGACACAATATTCATTCGGTCACCCTGGTCTATAAAAGTTATCAACAGAACCGGTGGAGGCCTGGAGGAGACCAACTCTCACTGGGAACAGGTCCGACTTACAGCTGGCTACACTGACCAGACTCGTGCTCCTTTCGCACAGGGACTGAATGGCACTAAGTAAGGGGCCATCCACCCCATAGTCCTGGAGCACTCCCACAGGATCCCCTGGGGACCCCATTGGGCGAGAGGCGGGGTACAACCAGGACAGATCGCCAGTCCATTGCAGGGCTAACACAGTAAGAGAAATTCATGCTTGAGGGAAAGTTTTTCAATGGTGCCTCTAGATAAGTGTTTTTTTCCCCATCAAGTCTCTAGTAAATTTCCTGTAAATATTTCAAATATTTCCGTTACCAGGCAATCGTTGATAGACTTCTTTTTTAATTACATAAGCATATCAGAGATAGATCTTTTTGATGTGATGTGCCGTTTTTAGTTGGTTTAGTTTTTATGGTCATTTTTGTTTTATCAACTACAGGAAAGGACATCAATGTTGTATTGAAGAAATGGAGCCGGAATAAATTTTTTATTTTTTTTTTCCATATTTGTTTTTGTCTTTTGTCTGCTGTCTAACATGTATAATATTTGCATGTGCATGTATCTCGACATGTCAGTGCACTGGTAATGTTTGTGCCAGTAACACTCATTAAGCAGTTTTTTAAATACCTCTCTTGACCAATGATACATCCTAGTTTTAGAAACTACTAGTTTTTGAAGTGAATCCATACTTATGATTTATGCTGGTATGCATAAAGTCAGTATTGAATGAATTATTCTTTTTCTGATGGTCCTAATGTTTTTTTTTTTAATTAAGACATCCATTTTAGTGGTTTATTACATAATGCACCAAATTATTACATTTTCTTCATAAAGAAAGTGTAACACTCGCAATTTGTAATAACTGATGCAAAATGTAACAACTTATTACAAAATGCGGCAAAGTTTATTACATAATAACGTGAACATTTATTACATTATTACATAATGCTTTGTTACAATGCCCGAAATGAAATCAGTAGTGCACTTACTAGTGTACTGTATAAATAGGACAAAACATGTCCCAATTACTCACACAGACTTCCGTATCCAACATACACTGCAGTGGAATTGACCTTGGTAAAAAGAAAATGGTTTCCCCAACTTTTTGGAATTTTTGTTTGTCTGTGTCCCACTTCTTTACACACTCCATCTGCATCCTCTCACTCGCTGCTGGTCTTCTTCACCTCATAGTATTTGAGCTAGCAGAAGCTCAACAGTGCCACCCTACCATCAATGTGGAAGTGGAAGTGCACCAATAAATAATATAGAAGTGAGTGAGCACAGACGGTGGGGAATAAAATTCTACAGTGGACAAGGTACAGACCAAATATAATTGGACGCAGGCCAAGTTTGGTCAGGATTTACACGATACTATACACATATGGGCATTTTTAGCACAATACTGAAATTTCAATTGTTAATACCACGATTATCGCCAATGCCGGTGTACCATGACAGCCCTAATTTGTACATACCTTGTCCTTACTGTAGTTGTCTGACTGCAGGTGCTCCACATGGAATCGATAGTAGGAAGGACTCACAGCACTGAGATGGAGAGTATGACTGACCTGGAAGCAAACCCATTCATCGAGTCAAAATGCAATCATGTTTGTCTTAAAATGCCATACACCGTTTGGATGTAAATTAATGCATGTGGAGGAGTCACCTTGAAGAAGCTGCTCAGAGTTTTATTGACGATCATCTTGACACCTTCAATCTGTTGAGGAAACACATCTGAGGAAGCGAAGAAGAAAACAATTTAGTGTGTTATAACTAGTGATTGACTGATACATCGGCCCAATGTATTATATATATTGTTTTGTTTTTGATAATTTTTTTTGGTTAACAAGCAGAGATTTATTTACTTTATCACTCAGCAGCAACACATTGCAGTCATTAGCAACAGCCCTAACTTCCACTGTTGTTGTTGTTATTGTTGAGTGGGAGTTTGTTGAGTGACATTTTTTTTCTCTCTCTGGCAAGCTAATAGTGCAGGTTGTTTATCAACCACTGTCCATAGTTTAGATTGGAGCTGTTGTGCTGTTGTTAGGCTTTTGGTGGAATATGTGTTAATGTTAAAGCTAAGGTGTCACCCTCAGCACAGGCTCCCCTCAGGGCTGTGTCCTGAGCCCCTTGCTGTTCACTCTGATGACACACGACTGTGTCCCCAGGTTCGCCACCAATCACATTGTGAAGTTTGCAGATGACACAACGGTGGTGAGCCCCATCAGAGACGACAACGACCTGGACTACAGAGAAGAGATGGAGCAGCTGGTGGGCTGGTGCAGGGACAACAGCCTGATGCTGAACGTGGGCAAGATGAAGGAGATTATCGTCAACTTCAGGAACAACCGGCCCAGCCACGTCCCACTGCTCATCAACAGCTCAGCTGTGGAGGTGGTCAGCAGCATTAAATTCCTGGGGGTGCACATCACAGACGACCTCACCTGGTCTATTAACACCATGTCACTGGTCAAGAGGACACAGAAGAACTTGTACTTCCTGCGGAGGATAAGGAGAGCCCACCTGCCCCCGCCCATCCTCAAGACGTTCTACAGAAGCACCATATAGAGCATTCTGAAGAGCTGCCTCTCACTGTGATGTGGAGGCTGCAGCGCCTCCGACTGGAAGAACGTGAGGAGAGTGGTGAGGACAGCGGAGAGGTTGATCGGGACCCCTCCATTTAGGACATCTCATCACAGCGCTGCATGTCCCGAGCCCGTAACATCGTTCAAAAGTTCACTGAACTTTTACTTCCATTTTGCACCGTGAACACTGTTGAACATTTTTGAACATTTTTTTAGAGTTTCTTCTTGCACTATGATACTTTCCTATCGCTGCTGCACTTAATACTGTACTTTTATCTTATTTCATTGTAATTTTATTATATTGTTGTAAGCCGCATGCAATGAAATTTCGTTCTGTGTACAACCTGTGCATACAAAATGACAATAAAGTAAGTCTAAGTCTAAGTCTAAGACTAACCCTGCCTGTAAGCTAAACATACTTGGCTGAGAAGGACCACGGACCAAAGCAGACTCCATCTGTTGAGAAGGAAGTGACTGAGATAGTCAAGCACGAAAAAGTAATTGACAGATTACTGACCCTATTATCCCCCCTGCTTGTACCTCTTTTTACCTGTTTATTCTTTACTTTGTATGCATAAGAACTTTAAATTCAATAAATGTTTATGTTTTTGGTTAAATTGTGACTTTTAACATTTGTTATCATTTTATCATGTTTATCATGTAAACGAAGGGAGAAAAGGGCATAAAAATCGGCAGCACGTCGGACATTGGTCACTGCTGATGGTATCAGTATCAGCCCTAAAAAATTCATATCGGTCGATCTCTAGTTATAACATCCGATTATTTTCCATTTCTGAGAGTAATTGCATCCAGAAATGTCCAGACTACTTTATTACACTTTCATATCCATTCTTTTAGTTAGCAAACCACATCTTAACTTTGGTTTTACAATAACCATCAAGCTGAAATGAGCATTTTCACTTGAGCCCAATGTGGAAGTAATCTTTTGATGTATATGAAAGCACCTTTAAGCACAAAAAGCTTGATTGCTTTTCTATAAGCCTGCTCCTGAGCCAGCACCTCTTTGTCCACAGCAGACCACTGTTTTCAAGCCGAAGTACCTTTGCAGCTCCTGTGGAGAGAATGAAAACTGCCTGGGTTGGGCAGACGGCCGTCTCTCCTCTCCCAGCGTGGAGGACTGTCCCAGTGAGCAGGGTGTGCATCCCAGCGAGAAGGAGGTGGATCCGTGGAGAAAGGCCAGTTCTGAAGGCCAGGATTGGAAGACAAAGCCAGAACACTGCCCATGTGGGCGCAACGCTTCCTAAAAGGTACAAAGAGACAAAGGACTGATTTAAGACTATTTTACTTACTGGTGAACCCATGCTGCAACATTTTCAAAGCCACACCTGAACCAGCCAGAATAAGCAGAACATAAATCTGCTTTAAATTACAGTTTAAAGGAAAAATAAATAATCTTATTCATTGGCAACCACACTCTGCTATAGAAAATAGTAATGACAACAAACACAGCAATAAAATTAAAGATAATTAAGAAAATATTTATATTTTTAATGTTACTATTCAAACTCGATTTTACAAGAAATGTAAAACCAGAATTGCAAGAATGATTACACCTATCAAGCCAGGCTGTTTGTTGCTTTCATGTACAGGTGCAGCCATTCCGTTAGCTAGCATGACCTTAGCATCAGTAAAAACAGAAATGCATGTTGGCTAATTGTTATACTACCTACTTTCGGTGACACCGAGTGACCTTAAAAGCCGGAACGGAAATGAAAATCGTACATGAGGAAAACTATCAGATTGGTTTTATAAACTAGCAAACTTAATTTGCAAGGACAACTGATACTGGGATCAACTGATGCTACAGATAGCTCCCTCATCCAGATGTGATGCGCCTCCCTGCTAATGTGTCCCTCTGAAAACATGAGAGGAGCTAGGTGTTCTGGACAATTGCTATTTTTTATTTACCCCTGCAAATCTCTTATTGATATTATTGCTAAAATAACACCTATATATTTCCATCTGCCTATTTGGGATTTTAAAAAGATTCGCTTGAAAAGACGGGGGTATGGGGAATTGCATAAGCTTCCCCATGTTGCTAGTCGGACTACTGTGTCTGCGACATCGCGTCCAACGCCAACTGCTACAGGTGAGGAAACGGTCGGCGCCGTCTGTGAGCAGACAATCGATCTGTTTTATCTTCCATTAGTAAAATTATGAATTTTGAAGTTGAGTCAGTCTTTGACAAAAATGTCATCGTTGCTAACTATGTAACAAAATATTATGTTACCATGAACATAGTCTGCAAAGAGCGGACGAGCGCACTCTTATCGCACTCAGATATAAAGGTAGATTTTTATTTATTTTTTATTTTATTTTTTTTTTTGTGTGTGTGTGTGTGTGTGTGTGTGTGTGTGTGTGTGTGTGTGTGTGTGTGTGTTAGTTTCCGCTTGGTTTGCTATGTCTCCCTCACGGTCCATATTGCTGGTGGGAGAGGGGAACTTCTCATTTTCTGCCTGTGCCAGTCAACCAGACTGTATCATAACTGCTACTTGCCTGCAATCACAAGAGGAGGCACTGCGACACGAAGGTGCTGCTAATAACATCCAAACAATTAAGGACTCAGGTCAGCAAATACTGTAATAATTGCACTCTGCTTAATTTTATTGGATGGTATCTTTTTTGAAACCCCTCTTTGTTTTGTTTTGTTTTTTAAAAATAAATAAATTTCTTTCTAGGTGGAAATGTGATTTTTGATGTTGACTGCACAAAGCTGGGGGAATGTGCTTCGCTGAAGGGTTGCATATTTGATCGTATAGTGTTTAACTTTCCTCACTGTGGGAGAAAGAGTGGTGTGAAAAAGAACAGAGAACTCCTGAAAAACTTCTTCCTCAGGTAGGCCCGTAGCTGATCATACCTTCACTAACATCTTCTCTTGTCAGAGATCATTTCTAGTGTGAGATGATGTTTAACAAAAGTTGGTCATTCATTCCCCCAAAAAACATATGTTGTGTATTTTTAAATGATGTTTATCAAAATAATGTTTTTCATTTTGATTTCTCACTGGTTTTAAGATGTTTTGGCCAATTTATCCCTGCTTATTCTTTGATTCCCTCATTTATGAATATATTGGAAATTATTATGATTATCTGCATTGGCTTCTCCTGTCCTGTCGCCTCTACAGTAGAATCTGCCTATTTTCAAACGTTTTTCATTATTATGTACTTATTACTTGATTCTGTTTGTGTTTCTGTGAATCCAGTTGCATTCAGGTGTTGGCTGAAGATGGAGAAGTTCATGTGTCCCTATGCAACGGGCAGGGAGGGACGCCGGCAGACCAGCCAAAGAGAGAATGGCATAACAGCTGGCAGGTGGCAGCCATGGCAGCAGAAGCAAATCTAATCCTTAGTGCTGTCCAACCATTTGAAAGGGAGAAACATCAGAACTACAAGTGTACTGGATACAGGTAAGGCGTAATGGTGAGTGTTATAGGATAGAAGCAGTCCTTTGTGTACTTGTGTGTGTGTCCATGCTCACGGTGGCTAATGATGGGGGATCTGCTGTACAGGAGCCAAGATAAGGGTTTTCATGTGGAGAAAGCTGTGCTCCATGTGTTTACTCGAAGCCTCCCCTACACCTCCACTCAGGCACTTCAGGTGGAGGAGAATATCGATGGAGAGAAAGTCCACTACAACATACCCGCTGAGCTCAGTGATTACAGCTTCAGGTACAGTAACGTAGGAACTATTATCCATGTAATAAACCAGTAATGTGTGTTTACAGTCTTGTCTTCTCTTCATCAGGAGTTTTCTCTGTCCAGATTCTGTCCACCCTGTCAAATTAGTGCAAGATTTTCTTCTTGAGGGATTGGCAGAAAAGTGGTCCGTCAGTATGACAACAGAGACCACTCCCTTCCTCCTCCCAGCCAGGCATCTGCAGACATGCTGCTGTGACATTAAGAGTACTCACTGCTACTGGATCCACGTGCTTCAGAAAGATTTTGCATCTGACACTCCCACATCCACAGACAAACAAAACGATAAGGGATGCAGAGATACAGAGGAAACTCTGTCAACTTCATGTATTAATGCAGATAAAGACGATAGAGTGAGGAGCAAAGGAGCTGGGAGCTTAAGGTCTACATGCTCCCTTGACATTGATCCAGAGGGAGAGAGTGGACTTTATTTGCTGCGTCCATCTCTGCTCCCTCAGTTAGAAGAGCTACTGACTAAAAAAGAGGAGATGATGAATGATGCAGGGAGCTATGAGGAGAGTGAGGTGAATAAGAAAAATGATGAACTTGAGGAAAACAAGAAAAAGGAGAGCTGCAAGGGCTGTAATGGTTTTACCAACTTGCTATATGGAATTAGTGGTGTAGTGTTCAGAAATACGCCCATCAACCTCTGGGCTCAGCCTGCCTTTCACGAATTCCTCCTCAGAGGTGTTTTCCTTTCAGAATGTGAGGCAATTAAATTGCTTGGTGATAAGCTGGAAACACTACTCAGGCCTTATGGGGTCTCCTTAGTGACAGAACAGGGAGGTCTGCGATTGATTGCACAGCCGATGGGTTTGCTTGGTAAGGTGTTTGCAAGCAAATCAAGCAATAACAACAGCCATGTTCGCATCAGTGTGTCCCTAAATGTGGACCTGCTTGCTGTGCTCCTATTTTCAATACCTGATTGGCGGCTGCTGTGGTCACATGACCCACGCTTCTTAAAACAGTTTTCACTTCGCCCTTCGCCAGGGACTCCTTTTCGTCCATTTTCGCTGTATCCCGAACACTTCAGCTTTGACATCAGCTTCTGGACAGGGCCAACATGGGTGGAGAAGAAGTTCCATGCCGTGGTCCGAGAGGCCAGTCATGGGACCGTGGAGCAAGTTAAACTCATTGATACGTTCTCACACCCTGACCTGAGCCAGACCAGCTACTGCTACAGACTAATCTATCACTCACACACACATTCTCTATCTCATACACAAGCACTCCAGTTTCACAAACACTTAGAGTCCTTGCTTTCCTATCGACTGAAAGTCACCATCAGGTAGCACTAACGTCTTTATACTCAAGAAAGAACAAGGATTTGAGATTTTTTTTTTTCAGAGACATAATTAAGTCATCTTGTAACTGCAAAGACAGCTGTAATTGTATTATCGGCAAACTGTGTTTAAAAAGAGTTTACAGTAGTTGAAGCATTGCTGCTTCCTGTACTGTGTCTCCAACCTGTTATCTATCATACATTTGTCAAGGATCATTGAAAAATAGTAAAAGGTACATGTAATAAAACTGATTTTAAATCAACCATGTTTATTTCTAAAGCACTCAAGCTTCCCAGGAACAGCTAATTGGAGGGAAAAATTGAGATTTATAGGGATGGTGGTATTCTGTTAAATTTATAAACCACTGGATTTTTTATTTTTTGTAAATAGAGGTAAGGGTAGGTACGGAATATTCAAGAGGGTATTAGGTAGGGAATGGGACACCTCAAGGGAGTGTGTGCAGCCCAACATTGTGTAATATTATGATTAATGATATTTTTGTGCAAATCAAACCAAGTGCAGGGAAGTCTTTATTTGCTGATGATGGATACTTGTGGGTTAGGGGGCGCAATCTTAAATATCTACAGCAAAAGTTGCAGGGTGTGATTGATAGGGTTGAACAATGGGCAGAGATTGGGGGGTTCAAGGTCTCATTAGGCAAGTCACTAACAATATGTTTCTCTAGACAACATGTGACATTGAAGTTGAAAGGGCAAGAAACTGAGCAGGTCAGTGTTGCTAGATTTGTGGCCATGTGGATGGCGTGGATGACGTGCAGACATCATATTAACAAAGTTAATAGGATAACAAATAAGGATAACAAGGATAACAATAATAATAATAATAATTCAGATTTACCCACCTCAGTCGGTCACACAATCCACGTAGACATGTTCTCACTGGCCACTGCCCTAACGTGCCCAGACATGTCCTCTAGCCAGCGAATTGCTGATAAGACGCCCGAGTAATTAAAAAACTGATGACCCAGTGAGTAGGTTTTGCAGCAGTATTGGTTTGAGCACGGTGTATTCTAGCAAGATGGCTGACAATGTGAATTGAGCATCCTTCCTGTGTATGTTGTTGTGAGCAAAGTGCATTAGAGAGCTGTATCATTTTATTGTCAAGTTAGTTGTAGTGTTGTTCCTGTTTATAGAGGCAGTGAGTCTTCGACTATGTTATTTCACTAAAACTGTGCAATGTGCATGCCTATTCACATAACTTTGGCCTATTATAGTATAAAGATAACAACAAATTTTAGAAGAATTTGAATTGTGATTTTCTCAACCTCTCATTAAACATAACGGTACTTGTCAATAACTTTGTATAAATACACTACACACAAATTAAAGATAATATGCATACATATATAACTTTTAAATAATCTTGCTGTCTTACGCAAAAGTGGACAGTCAAACTGAATAAAAGCACAAATACATTTGAATACATCATTTATATATAATTTAATTATTTGTTTACTTTTGGAATAAAAAAAAGTGCAGATTATGAATCAGCACGGAGCAAATTTGATTTGTGGCTATAGCGTGTAATTCTTCTAGTTTAAGGCTCATATTTCATTCTGCAGAGATACCTCGTAAGGAAAGGAGGTTGAAAGAAAAATGCAAGGAGCTGCGTGAGGCTCTGAAAAGCACCATTCTCTAACAAAAATATGGGGTATGGACAATGAAATGGTACGTTGTGATCCATCATACATTCTTTATGAATATGGCTTACTACAATTACTACAAATACTGTAAGGTATGTTTTTGTATGGTGTGCTCCACGTGCCGACTTTTAACGTAGAGCACCTGAAAACACCAGTTCTCCACGACCCTGATCAGATTATGAGAGCATCATTAGATTACGAGTGTACAGGGATATATGTCCGCAGCAGAATCTCAACCAAAGAAACTAGATGTTCAGCAAGCTCAAGGACTGAGTACATGTAGTGGGGCATTTACTCCTTACCCAGTGGCAGCCTGAAATGGAAGAAGAGGCTGAAATTATGCTGGTTTATTGGTTATTGACCTATTAAGGCCTATTAAGGGCCATAGCATCATCATCAACCAGTGAAACAGTCCCCATGTCAAATATTCCTCCCTGGCTATTTACAGTGCCCGAAACAAGATATTGCTGGGACAGTAGTGCTAAGATATTTAGATGAAGAGCATCCAAAATTCGCTGATTGTCGCCGACTATAACGTGCAGGGAAAATTACTTGATTTTACTTCGAAAGATTCCCCGATATTATGTAACCAGTAGAGGGCGCACCGACTTCATGACACTACACTCCACTAACTCCACTGGGACGCGCAGAGCAGAGCGGTCTACATCAAAGGCAAATATAACCAGTGGCGTAGTCCACCCACATCGGGGAGGCAACAAGTAGATACCTGAAATGTGTTAGACAACTGTTTTCATTATTAAAACTGATACAGTAGTTGTTTTTATTTATTGTTTTAGTGTGACCTTATAACAGTAATAGACATACTGTACATTAGCAAGCAATGGGATGTACTCTGGTACTCAGTGAACACAATGAAGAAAAGTCAAGTAAATTTTGTTATATGGCAGTGAAACTTCTTCAAAGGCTGTACTCGGGAAAATCATCGAGCCTTGATCTGCAGAGGTCTAAAACAAGAAAAAACGTGTCCGTGCGGAAATGGCAGTAACTAATGTTCTGCACCGCATTTTGTCAAATTATCCCGCAGCCGTGGGGTGGCCCGTGGGGTGGCCAGTGAGGTGACCGGGGAGAGACCACGGCCACACCTGCTTGGAGAGGGTAGGAGACTTGGATGGAAATGTGAACAGTGTGGGGTAACTGAATTGATGCAACATGTGATAATGGGGTGTGGAAGATATGGGGAGGAGAGCACTGAAGACAGTAATGGAGAGGGAAAAGGTCATTTAGAAAATCTACGTAGAGAAGAGGTGAGGGAAGTAATTAAGCATTTCTTTGAGTTTTTACAGACTACGGGATTAATGGGAAGGTTCTAAATTTTTTATTTATTTATTTTTTGAAAACTATAGACTGTAACTGCCTATCTCTCCTCCTAAAATCCGGCTCAGTAGGAGACAGCAATGCTCCCAAAATGGGCAGTAAACTGCCTTAAAACTCAAGAAAAGAAAGACAGACAATGAATGTAGTCGAATGGTCGGTGTCGCTTGCAGAAACGGAAATAGCCGAAGATGAACAAAACGCGACTCGGGAGTGCTCGGGGACAGCGTCGGTAAACATGGCGGCCAAGGCGCTTCGGCAGCGAACCAGGCGAGGCAGCAGACAAGATGCAAACAACGTGAACATCCCAGCCGAAACTCGGCCTCCAAAAGAGGAGAAAGCCAGCGACGACAGTAAAGTCACAGAGACTCGACAAGAGTGAGTATGAGAGATGTTAGACTCACCGGTGCTTTGAGCTTTATCCTCGGTGAGACTGGCAGCAGGAGCAGGAGAAGCTAACTACCTGACTAGCTACTTTCATGCGTAAGTTGTCACCATAAGGACGTGATAACAACATTTGGTAACGTCCATAACGCGACACACACAACTAGGTCTTTACTCTGATTTGAACTACACATTTTGTCTGTGTGTGTTTCCGCCCTAGTTGCACTGTTTACGTTTTAACAACCTAAATTACCTGGTCAGCTTCATTCATTCACCCGCAGCTGTTGTCAAATCAAATCTATGAAAATGGTTCAGCTGCCGGGAGTGGGTCCACTCATTGTGAGACACGGACCTAAAGGTTTATTTTAACTAATTGTATTTCGGTGTTGTTGTTGAAACCCCCTCAAAGACTTTTTGACAGCCTGTAAGGTGACGTGTCATAAATTTGAGGATCAATGCTGAACTGCAGCTGAGCCACTAATCTGACGATGGGTGTGAAGACAGGAGACACTGCTAGACATGAAGAGGACTGTTGTCATCGTAATCAAACGTTACACAAACAATATAAAGAAAAAACAGTATAATGTAAGGTTAATGTAAGACCACACCATTGACATTTATATAAAGTACTGATGTGACATTTTGCATATTCAAGATTTAAATGTAATTAGTTAGTCTGGACTCTAGTAACTCCCAATTAGGTATGTGTGTGCTTGATGCAGTATAGTTACAACAAGTAGTCTGTACACTCACATGCAAGTTCATTACATACACTAGTGAAAATTAAAAGTCTTGCTTTAAATCTTGGAATCGAGAAGGTTATGGTAGTCAGCATTAGTATTAAATAACTGAGAGAGCTGTCGAATCAGCTGTATTTACATGTATTGGAGGTTGTGGCTTGTAGTATTATTGAATTGTATTATGTTATAGTTGTGTGATATTACTATTATTTTGACAGCTGCACTTTAGTCTGTGGGCTATGCTAAAAACAATAATGGGTTTGTTTGAGTTTAATTCAGCATGAACTACATCCTCCAGAATGATCTGTTTCAATATAAACTGAATATTGTAACAAGTATGAAGCTAGTGCAGGATAGTTGCATCAGAATGCTTTTGTTTGCACTAATGTACCAAACTGGTGTATATCAAACATGAAGCATATAATACATCCCAGAGGCAGGCAAATAAATACGTAACAGGTAAAAAGAAAGAAAACAACCAACAACAAAAGTTAGAGAACCTGATTACAAAAAAAGAAGTAGACAAACGTGAAACAAAAATAAAATAAAAAACAATGCTGTGAACTGGTAGTGGATGATAAACACACTTATAATGAAAGCTGCAACAGGAGCATTAGTGGTGGACCACTGTGCCACAGTATAATTAGCTTTGATAGTAATTTGAAACACTAAGTGATAGTACTCTGGCATAGTTCAGTCCATTCTCTGTGAGAGACAGACTTCAGTGAATTGCATAATAATTACTCAGCTCTCGAGTGATCCCTGTAGTTTGAGTCTTAATTGATGTTTTACTAAAAGCGAGTGCATTGGAATGTTCAGACCCTTCTTTACTTTATAGGTGACCAATGTTTTCCAATTAAATATGCTTAAGGTAGACATGATTCACTGTTTCAGTTGACATGTACTAATTGTGCATTTTTTTAAAAGATCAATAAGTCGTGGAGGGCAGGTGTGGGCTCCAGAAGGCTCTACTGCTTTCAAGTGTCTGCTCTCTGCACGTTTCTGTGCAGCTTTGCTCAGCAACATCTCAGACTGCGATGAGACCTACAACTACTGGGAGCCTGTGAGTAATACTCTCTGTTATTGGAAATTGAAAAGAGATTTTCTGAGGGTTTTCCTAACCAACTCAGTTATTCTAGAACAATAATGTTGCATTTATGTTCCAACAAGTTACTGTTTGTCTTTGTTTAACTTGTCTTTAATTGTTTTGATAGATGCACTACCTCCTGTATGGCACAGGAATGCAAACATGGGAGTATTCTCCACTGTACGCCATTAGATCATATGCTTACTTATGGTTACATGCACTCCCTGCCTGTTTGCATGCCCATGTTCTACAGACAAACAAGGTAAACATGCCATAGTCTCATTATAGCATATTTTCTTTCAAATTTTAAATGTCTTCAGTTGGTCAGAAGTATAATCAGCACCTTTTTTGCGTGATTGTGTTTTCCTCCTCTCTTATGCGAGGACAACATTGTTCTGTTATCCCAAGAAAACTTTTTTTAAGTACATAAAATCTTTTGAAATTAAATTAATGAAGGTGGACTTTTCTATGAAAGGATTTTCAGGAAGAATCTGGCAAATTAGTTAAATTTTAGTTAAATTTTTCAGATTAGTTCAATTTTCACCCACCCAATTTCCCAATTGAATTTCCCCGATGGGGATCAATAAAGTATTATCTTAAATCCATTCAGTTTAAATTGAATTGAACAAACACACATAGAGGTGTCTGTAACATCATAATTCAGAACATGTGCTGTTACAGACTTGTGTTATGACTGTGTTGCAGGTGTTGGTCTTCTACTTTGTACGATGTGTCTTAGCATTTTCCTGCTGTGTCTGTGAGCTGTATTTCTACAAGTGAGTTCATCCTCTTCATAAATACCAATGGACCATGTAGTGTTCTTGCTTTCACATTTTTGGGCTTTTTTGTATGTGATATGAGTCTGCCGTTTGGTTTTCGTTTGACACAGGGCAGTTTGTAAGAAGTTCGGTTTACATGTCGGCCGTCTGATGTTGGCATTCCTTGTCTTGAGCACAGGAATGTTCTGCTCATCTGCAGGTTGGTCATATTAGCTCACGTAGGTGATCTCTTCCTTTGTGGTTACTCTAGGTTTTTGTTGCCTAATTATGCTCTCAAAAATAAGAGCAGACTTGTCATGGAGATGCAGTGCTGCATACATACATTTGATGCATATATGATACATTTCTTTTCCGCATGTTCCCTTTATTCCAAAGACTATATGTCCTGGCTGATGTGACATATTCATATGGTGACATGTGACATATGTTTTCTTTTCTTTGTTCTTTCTCCTCAGCATTCCTACCTTCCTCTTTCTGTATGTATACTACGCTAGTTGCTATGACGGGTTGGTTTCAGGACTCAATAGCGTTCGCCATTTTGGGCGTGGCCGCCGGTGCTATTGTTGGATGGCCATTCTCTGCTTTGATCGGGTATAACTAATTGCTTGTTCACTGCCAGTCCTCAACTTTAACAGTCTCATCAAAAAGTATGACTTTGGTGTATTTTACTCTGCAGGGTTCCGATTGCCTTCGACCTGCTGGTGTTAAAGAGGCAGTGGAAAAGTTTTATCATCTGGTCAGGCATCGCTCTGTTTCTGTTTCTGGTGAGAGGTCCCACAAAATATTACAAAACAGAGATATTATTTATTATGTAGATTTAGAGGCAGTTCTTAATGAATGTGTTTCTAAAGCTAAACCCTTCCACTGACTGTTCACTTTCACCTTTGTTTACCTTGTTTGCATTTTCCAGGTACCCTTGGTGGCAGTGGATTCTTTCTTTTATGGCAAACTGGTTGTAGCTCCACTCAATATTCTACTCTATAATGTCTTTACACCACACGGACCAGACCTATATGGTAAATTACTTTTAGTTTTTCTTAGTTGTTTTTTATTCATATAAACAGTATTGGGGGCACATACTCTCAAATAATGTTTGTTATATAATTGAAATATATTATTGGTACACTTCTCTCTTGTGTAGACTACATTCTTCATTGTAAGTAAGAACAGAATGAAACAGCTTCATGTAGTAAAACAGCATTTTGTAGTACCAAGTTACATGCATATATGTATATGCTGTATATATACACGCACGCACACACGCACACACACACACACACATATATATATATATATATATATATATCTATATATATATATACGCACATATATATATGTGTGTGTTTATATACACACACATTAGTAACATAGATTTAACAATTTGGAATACATATATACATAAAATAAATGAAAAAAATATGCACCTGGTGATGAGTAGGATGATGACTGAACATTATCTACAAATGGCAGTGAGTTGGTGATATGGTGTGCAAAATGACAATGGGGCGTTTACCTTCAGTCCACAGACATAATGCTGTTGCTCCGGTTATAATACTCTACACATGAGCTGTAACATTTTATTTTTCAGGCACAGAGCCGTGGCATTTCTACTTTGTAAATGGGATCCTGAATTTCAACCTGGTGTTTGCTCTGGCGCTTTTTTCCCTGCCACTTACTACTGTCATGGAGACACTGTTACACAGGTTCAATGGTGAGGAGTGTGTGTATATGTGTGTTTGCTGCACCAAAAAAGCATGTTGTTTTTGCTGTACAAAAGTAACAAAGTGGTCTAGGTAAGAATGACTTCTTATAATTAATCAAATCACTATTTCACATTAACTTTAATGTCATATTCCAAAACACCTGAAATGGACCAAGCCACAAATACTAACATATCTTGTGTTTAAATTTTATTTTTGCTGAAACTTCTCTTGTGATTTCATGTGCTTGTACACGTTTGTGTTTTCTCCAGTGCAGAACCTGGGTCGTCCATACTGGCTGACTCTGTCTCCCATGTATCTGTGGATGTTGGTTTTCTTCACTAGACCTCATAAAGAGGAACGTTTTCTGTTTCCCATCTACCCTCTAATCTGCCTCAGTGGTGCAGTGGCCCTCTCCTCTCTACAGGTTTGATATTTGCCAATTTGTCCTGAATAGTAACACATTAGTCTGTGTGAGTTGGTTCAATTAGTTTGAGCCCCTTTTACTCATGTAAAATGAAATTAATTTGATATCCCACAGAAATGCTACCACTTCCTGTTCCAGCGATACCGTCTGGAGCACTACACCGTCTCATCAAACTGGTTGGCTCTTAGCGCAGTTGTGGTCTTCACAGTGTTGTCACTGTCTCGATCTGTTGCTCTGTTCAGAGGTGTGACCTATGCCCCTAAATAGCAGGTAACATTATCGACAACTGAGGATAAAATGATATGCTCTGTCTAACCCTAACTCTAGGCTACCATGCTCCTCTGGACCTGTATCCAGAATTTCATCGCATCACCAAGGATCAAAGTCTACACTCAGTCCCTGAAAGCAGACCTGTTAGTGTGTGTGTTGGCAAAGAGTGGTATCGCTTCCCAAGCAGCTTCCTTCTACCACACAAGTCAGTATCCAGGATTACTAGGTTTTACTGTCCAAACAAAATATAGAAAGTGCAGTGTATCATTTTCAGGATTGACTGCAACTTTATCTTTTTCTAATCTCCAGCTGGCAACTACACTTCATTCAATCTGACTTTAAGGGGCAGCTGCCACAGCCATATGCCTCTGGTCCTCTGGCCACACAGATCATCCCAGCTAATATGAATGACCAGAACTTAGAGGAACCATCCAGATATGTAAGTCACTTAGTCATCTCATGATGAACTTGGAGACAGACAGCACATGACCAAATCTAACACAAATGTAATTGACACTAACTCTATATAAACAAAGGATTTTTTCTACACCACAAACTAATTGCCCCACACAAAGACCACTAGACAAGGCTGAATTGTGAGGCAAAGCAAGACAAAAAATATTTAGAACCTTATAGTGGGGAAAATACGTATTTGATACACTGTAAACTGAAAGTTCAGAGCATCCTGGACAGGAAAGCAGCCACAGCCAACGGCTCCTGTCACTGAGCTGTAGAACAGAACGCTTCAGGAGGTCATTCATCCCCACAGCCATCAGAATACACAACGCTAACTGTTAGTAGGCTAACGGTTTATGGCTTGGGTGATTGCACTGTTTGTTGTGCATCTGCATACAAGACACTTTATTTAACAAACACTGAGACACTTTGGATCTGGACTGAGACACTTTAAAATGTACATATATCTCATGTCTGTGGTTGTAGATTGGACTGGATATTTTCAGAATATTCTTTTGTAACTTTCTCCGCTCATTCTTACGCTATTTTTAAGATTATTTGATTTTTATCTTATTCTATTTTTTTTCCTTGACTCGTACTCTTATGTCTATGTCTGGTCACATATATGTTCTGTTATTTTGAGACTCTTGGACAAAACAATTTCCCTACGGGGATCAATGAAGTGATCTTGAATCTTGCAGATTTTGCAAGTTTTCCCACTTACAAAGAATGTATTGATCTGTAATTTTCATCATAGGTACACTTCAGCTGTGAGAGACACAATCTAAAACAAATCCAGAAAATCACATTCTATGATTTTTAAACCTACCAATCAGCAAGAATTCTGGTTCTCGCAGTCTTGTCAGTTCATCTTTAAGAAGCTCTCCTACGCTGCATTCATTATCTGTATTAATTACACCTGTTTGAACTCATTACCTGTATAAAACAGGCCTGTCCACACACAATAAATCGGACCTCAACCTCTCTACCATGTGCAAGAACAAACAGCTGTCTAAGGACACCAGGGACAAAACTGTAGACCTGCACAAGCCTTGGTTAGGCTATAGGACAATAGGCAAGCAGCTTGATGAGAAGGCAACAACTGTTGGCGTAATTATTAGAAAATGGAAGAAACTCAAGATGACTGTCAATGCCCTTGGACTGGGGCTCCATGCAAGATCTCATCTTGTGGAATATCACTGGTCATGAGAAATGTGAAGGATCAGCCCAGAACACGACCTAGTCAAGGACTTGAAAAGATCTGGGACCACAGTCTCAAAGGTTACAATTGGTAACACACTGCGCTGTCATGGATTAAAATCCTGCAGCGCACGCAACTTCCCCCTGCTCAAGCCAGCACATGTCCAGGCCTGTCTCAAGTTTGTATATGAACTTCTGGGTAATCCAGAGGAGGCTAGAGAGAAGGTCATGTGGTCAGATGAGACCAAAATGGACTTTTTTGGTATAAACTCCACAAGAACACCATCCCAACCGTGACACATGGGGGTGGAAACATCATGCTTTGGGGGTGCTTTTCTGCAAAGGGGACAGGACAACTGCACCATATTGAGGTGAGGATGGATGGGGCCATGTATCATGAGATTTTAGGCAGCAACCTCCTTGCCTCAGTAAGAGTATAGATGATGGTCTGTAATTAAAGACCTCTCATCTTTGTAAGTGGGGAAAACTTGCAAAATCAGCAATGTATCAGATGCTTATTTTCCTCACTGAATGTCTTCACTGGATTTCCTTCGTCTGTGTAAATAAATATAACACGCACTATTTTTAGGAATTCTCTCATTCCCATTTACAACCACGCATACCCTGCAGTACACACAATAAAGGAGTTGTTTAGAGGATGAGTAATTTTCTCTGTTCATCCATTCTTGTTCAAGTATCTCCTGCTACTGTCAATATTCAGTTACTGCCAGCAAGCTGGTTAGTTGAGTACTCTGAAATAAATTATGAAATGTCAACTCCAGGTGGATTTAAAACGGTGCCACTACCTTGTGGACCTAGACACAGATGAAGAAACAGAGCTTGAGCCACGTTATTCAGCCAACAAAGAGGAGTGGAACGTCATTGCTTATAAGCCTTTCCTTCAAGCATCAAGGTATTTATACAACTACACATTTACACAGAAATGGAGAAAAACAAAGTTAATCTCTCATAAATCAATTTTAGTCAAAAGCAAAGGTCCCGTAGAACTTTCATTTGTAAAGCAACTTATACTTAACGAAACTGAATATGAAATTATTAACCTCTTTTTTCCTACAGTAACAGAAAAGAGATTTTATTTTTTATTTTGTAATTTTTAACAAACCATTTATCCCTTCAGGTCGTCTCCACTCTTCAGAGCGTTCTACATCCCGTTTATATCAGACCATCACACCACCTACAGACGCTACGTCATCTTGAAACCACGGCGGCAAAAGCAGCCTCGTAAGCGGAGCCACGGCTGACCTTTGAATATAACTGCCCCTAACAAGAGAAACTTCCCCTAAAGCCACCAGTGTACGTGTGTCAGTTTTAAAATATTTTTCTCATGAAACTTTTGAAGATGTGGGACCCTTTAAAGACATAAACGCTGCTTTTGGTCATGTCTGCATGAAGGTGAGACTGTGAGGGTAAGAGACGAGAGAAAATGCTGCGCAGCAGATGGATTTTATCCAATTTTGTATGTTGGTAGGAAAATAAATGTCTTCGGGGAACCAAAGCCACAAGACATTACATAAGCCCTGGACAGGCCATTACACACAGAATTGTTTTCTTTCTATATTACACTTGAAAATGTGGCCTGATTGGAAGAATTTCTCAGAAGAATTAATCTAGGAAATCTTGTAGTGTCTGCACTTAAACTGTGTCTTAATTGTGTGCTCTGTTTTGTGTGAATGATGGACATGAGTGACAGTCCAGAATGTTAATAGAAAAGTGATTGACTGGAACACTGGTGATTGATTTATTGGAACAGCAAAATCACTCCAACACATGCTGACAGGTTCAAGTCTTATTTTATTTCATTAAGTAACAAACATACAAACCACTCTCACTTACAGGAGAGATGTTGAAGGATTATACATTCGGAATAAATCATAGTAATGATATATTTTATCATTCTCTTCAATGTCATGCCATATTTTGTGGTCAGGCTACAGGCACTGAAGCTGAATTTACCACTTTACCAACTAAAAAAAAAACTTTTTTTTCTTTTTTGTTTGTTTCTTTGATTTCATCACTATATGCCAGAGCGCTGTTCTAGACATCACACAATTTGATGCAATGTCAAAACACACTTACAGTACATACAAAATATCCAGCCGTTGCTCCCTCAAACAGAATTGGTCTATTGTGTTTTAGTCTGTAGGAAGTAGCCTGTCTACTGTATAAACATGGGTTTGATTAAAATGGCATCTTCAGGCACAGCAAACACAAGTGTCAATGACATCCATAATTACCCTACCAAGCAAGGGCAGCATAACAAAGCCATGCAAACAGGCTGCAACACACACCGTTATAGACGAAGTCTCTCCCAAACAGTCACATGATCTAAATTATGGTAATGTTTTCATGTGTATGGTGTCCATGCTGTATTTAATATGCACATGACTCTTTTTACAGGGTCATATGCACTAAGTATTTATTTGTTTGTGATAATTTAAAATAAAGTTAGAGCAATGGATAACGGACTGAAGCATACAGTAAGAGTGATTATTATTATTGAGGGGACTTGTGTTAAAGAGTGTGTCACATTTTTAGCACTAAGCCTCTGTAATGCCTTTGTTTTAAGGGCCAAAAGGTTTTGAATTATCATCCCTTTGTATTCAATGCATTCTTGACAAATCATGTTGCCTCCATTACTCATAATGCAACTCGACCGCAGTATATTCGTGTGTGCAATTCTCATAGCAGGTAATATAACTTTGATTCACAAATCACAAGCAGAGATGACGTGTAGGCTACAGATGTTACTTCTAAACTTACTACCTCTCCAGCTATGATTTTCTTTACTCGGTTTGGCAGTCGTAAAGCCCTACTAACTCAAGTGACATCACTTGAGCCATTTTATCTGTTTTCAAGTTGCTCCTCTGGACTGTTTGTAGAACTGTAAAAATGGTGTGAAGAATTTATGACATTAAGACTTAATTAAGAAATTAAGACTTCAAAGCATTTGTCCACACAGGTGACTTACTTTTTAAGAAATAAATATATGGGGAGCAGTGTTGTCTTATTTTCAACTTTTGAGGTAATTCTGTCTATCCATAAAGGACAATGTCCAAGAATGGAGACAGACACTGCAAACTAATAACCCCACAGATGTCCACTAAAAGGCCACCGACTGAATTGTGAGGTAAAAAATTACACATTTTTTTTGAGCTGTTTACAGGATCAGTAGTTTTCTCTGTTCATCCATTCTTGCTCATTGAAGTATCTCCTTCCACTGTCAAGATTCAGGCCATTTCTGTAGCAATTCAAGTTTGCCTGGTAGGATTTTCTGTTTCCGCAGGTCCCGAGGCTAGTTTGAAAAGTCTCCTCTTTGCCATTGGTGATGTATGTCTGATACAGGTCAGCCTTTCCTGTGAGACCTCCATGCCTCAGTTTGGTATCATAGAGGTCACTCCCTGCTCTGATATTGGTGTCATAAAGCCCATGGTCGCTATATACACTGCTGCCATAATGCTCACTCTTAGTTGTACGTCGACCTAGACTCCTGTCGTAAAACTCTCTGTGGCCAGTGCGACCGAGGCTGCTGTCGTTCAACTCCATCTTTCCTGAGCTGCCCAAGCTGGTGTTGTAGAGGTCATGGGTGCCACGACGACCAAGGCTGAGGTCGTTGAGATCAAAGTTGAGGAAGCAACTCTCTGTGCTTGCGAGAGTCACAAAGCCGCTCTCTGTGTCCCGACCCCCAAGGTTGTCGTAGTCACCCGTCGGTGTGTCAGGGGAGGAGCATAAAAAAGAGGTGTTTTTGGTGTGCGGGCGAGCTGAAACCAAGTCGTCATCCTTCTGGGAGCGAATGACGTTGTAAACGTCAGTTGGAGTTGGACTAAGACAGAGTCCTGGGTCTGTCTGGCATACTTCTGATTTCTGCGGTTTTCTCCTTCTGTTTTACACAGAGAGAAGCATAAAATGCCATGAACACACATCCAGGCTATACTATTGACAAGATACAACTGAAATTGCAGAAGAACTGCTTCTGCTACTGCAAATTTATTAAAATCCTGATAAGCTAAATTCCTCAGTAAGAAAGCATCTATTTCTGTTTTTAAATGCTTAAAAACACAAACCACAAGCAGGTTAACCCCAAATAATAAACAGACAAATATGGATACTAAACATGACTAATAAACAGTTTTCTTTGTCTTTGGTAGTAGTATTGGTTATTTGTTTTGATAATGGATCCTCACCGTCTAACAAGAATTTTGAAGCAGCAGACTCCTGTCACTGTCAGCAGCAGCAGTATGAGGGGAATAGTGGGAATGATGATGTAAACCAAGTTCATAGCTAAAAGAAAGACAACAGAGATGCAGATTTAGTGACTGTGATATGGGTGCAAAAAATGTATACTCTTTTTCTTTGCAGAAAATGTTTTACATCACCTGTTCTTCTGTCCAAATTGTGGTCACTTGGATTCAGAGGCATCACTGGTGAAGGGAGCAAATCTATAATGAAAAGCATAAAAAAGATGTTCAAACATTCTCACGCTATGTTCAGCTCTTGCAATCTTTTAATTCTTGTGTTATTTTACCTGCTTGAGTGGAGTTTGGAGAAGGTAAAGGTTCTAGTTGTTTCTCTGAAGAGAAGGTTAATCACAGTCAGCAACGTTTCTCTGAGTATTCTCAAAGCAAAAGAATAATGAATTACTGTGCTGCAGTACCTGCAGTGTATTTGCAGATGAAGTTGTTCTTGGTTTCGCAATTGTCATCGTTCCACTGGAACATGTAGAGTCCGCCCAAACCAGGAGGAGCGGATGGCTGGTGATACATTACCACGCAAACCTCATAGCCACATGATGGCTCATCCCAGTGCCAGTTCCTACAACAAACACACACAAATGTTACCACCCTAGTGCCGCTGTAGTTCCTTTGAGACATTCTTGGTGTCCAACATTACCTAACATTATTTGGTAATATGGGACACCAAAAAAAGACATACAAGCATAATCTCTAAACCTGTTTTAACTCACATGTTTTATATCATTTATATTTATAATATATTATTCATTTAAATGCGGAAGCATACATAATCTTTTACTGTTTCATGTATGATGCTGACCACAATCACCGTGTGATGTCACAGCAATGTTGTCATCTGATTAATCACAGCAAGGTCCAATTGCTCCAACTTAATCTTTTCAGGGCCCAGGTGTCTTCTGATGCTCTCCCAGTTACCAATGCCCAAGTAAACCTAAAATCACCCTGATCATTTGATGAAAATGAATTCACTCCACTCAGCAAACCCCTGCACTTACCTAAAGGTGGACTTGCTGCCGTCCAGCCAGTAGTACTGTGATGAGCAGTCGGAGTTGCTGTCCTCATCTCCATGGTTACGGCGGAGACCTATCCAGAAGTCTCCATCAGTGGGGCGAAGCTCCGTGATGAGCTGCTCTATGATCTTCTGCTCAGACGTGGACTCCACACTCAGCAGCTGGCCTCCATCTCGTCTGCATGCCAGCTCTGCCTCCATGAAGTTGAGCCTTCGGCGGAGCTCAGAGAAATAGGCCAGTTTATAACATGGCCTCCCATTCCCTGCCTTACACACACGTTGGCCTGCAAACAGACACACTAACCTCAATGCAGATGCCAGATGTGTTTGCTTTTTTTCTTCATATTTCCTTGAATATCACAAGTAATGGCTAAATAATCTGTGCACCAGCAATGGATATGAAAAATGGCTTTACTGCAAACGCACAGTTGTTATTAAAACCGTACTTTAGGTAAAGTGCATGGCTTACCTCTGGCTTCAAATACATCTGCTTCAAGAGCCAAAAGTCCAGCAAAGTCAGGTGGAGTCAGGTTTTCAGGCAACCAAAGATAGATCCACAATTAAATCAATAGTCTTCATCTTTGTGGTTTATTGTGTCTTTTGAGTGCGTTCCGTTAACTTACCTGTAATGAGGCTTGTGGCTGTAGATGGATCAAAACATAAAAGCAGAAAGTGACAAAAGATTTTCAGCAGGCGCATCTTTGTCAACTGCACTCTTTTTTTTCTACCACAATATCTTATATTTTCATTTTCATTTCGCCGTTCCATTCATCACTCAGGTCATCGAAGAAGTACGGGTGAATCCAAATAAACTCCACCTGAACCTGAATAGGTGAACTGGAAATTCCAAGGGAAAGCAAAAGAAGTGCCGGAGAGGCAAGTCTTCATCTGCTAAAAGAGAGAGTATGTGAGACAGAAGGAGCAGGGAGAGGAGGAGAAAAGGCTGTGTGTGTTTGGGAGGGGGCTGTAATCTGTTAAGAGCTGTCTTAATGATTAGGAGAAGAGGATGCATCGATCGCAAGACATCTAATCATGCAAGTGCTTCTCATCTTAAACGCTGACAAGAGGCAGATTTCACTCCTGTCTTTATTACTTAAGCTTCAGGTATTAGGTATTACCATAGCAAAAGTGAAAATGATCTCCTGTAAGTTAATCAGGGATTAAAAAAATATTTATCAAAGCTCTGCACCTTTTTTTACTTAAAATGCCTATGCAAAGTATTTGTCCCTCCATTTACTGTAAGAGTGAAAACAGCTTTCTACAAAATCCAATGTCAATGAATTATAATGTATTATGTAAATTAGATCATCCTAAAAGTATTCACTCCCCTCAAATTAATATTTAGTAGATGCACCTTTGACTGACTTGGAAAGTGAATGTTCTTTTGTCACCCTGTATGTGACTGAAAAAGTCAGAAGGTCAGAAATTTAGATGTCAGCACAATGGTAACAACAGAAATAAAATAAAAGTGCCCTGTCTATAGTCTTGAGAATGGAAAAAGCACAGCTAATATTAGAAATTATTCAGCAATGGCTTCTAAAACTTACTAATCAATACTTTATATATTTCATTCGAAAATGAGATAATGTGTTAATTTGTGTTGATTGGCTTGGACAATGAAATGCTATCTTTAATCTAAGCTAAGCTAAGCTTGTGCTTGTGAATGTACATCATAACCGATCTCAGTTATTCCTTATTAAACCTAATGGTATGCTTTACTGACATATTTGAGTTAAAAGCTCATATGAGTCAAGTTATTCTGATTAATATTTGACGTTACTGTTTGATAATAAGATGCGTTTTCTCTGCCATTTCTAGAATTTTACAATTGAAACAGCAGGATCAACAGAAGCTATGGTTGCATGTGATCTCTTTTTTAGTGTGCAAATGGAGGAAACGTGTATGTATGCAGTTCTTAATGGAAGTAATTTCTGAAATGGCCCATAAGGTTGATTTAAAGCTCACAGAGAGACAGAGTTTAAAAAGCAGGATGCTTCATCAGGATTATGCTGTGTGTGCTAGTGCTGAATACAAGGCGAGTGTCCAGGGAGTGTGGGTGCCCTGAAAATATCATCCTCATGCATGCTGCTCTATCTAAATGTTGCTAATCAGTTTAGGTGAAGATTGATTTCAGTCTAAGGGTTCAGTTCTGTTTAAATTGAAGGAGGAGTACGAGACATCAGCATTATTGTGAACAATAAAAGAGAAAACAGAGAGGTTAGAAGGTCCTCAGGAGGGATTCAATAAGGAATGGACCTGGGTTTAAATTTCCTCCATGTTTACAGCATCTGATACCAGGAGAGGGTTTCATTCAATTAAGCCTCTCCCATTTGTCCCTCCTCTCACACAGTCTGTCTTATTCTGTCTCTGCCTTCTTTTCTTATCCCACACATCTCCTCCCTCACTGCCAATTAGTTTAAAGAAAACCAGATGAATGTTCCCATGGGACACCAGTACATTACTGGCCACACACACAGATATGGCCCCGCACACAAGATGGTTCACCATGACAGAAATACAGAACAGAAAAATTCACCAATGTATTGGCCAAAATGCATAAATAAAGAGAACGGCCTACTTTGCATTTTCACTGAGGCACAGCTAGGTAGTCATGCAATAAAATAGCATGATCTAAAACCATTAAGTGGCTGTGACCGCAAAAACTCAGTCATAATGAAATTGACTTGTTTGTTTGCAATATAATGACGGACAAATTCTGTCATTTCCATCTTAAAGCCCGATGAAGAAAAAAATTCATTATGCACACACACAAAAACAGCTTAACTCTTGGCTAAATTTAATTGGAATGGTCAGAGTTTGGTGTGCTGCCAGGCAGAGTATCCGCATTGCGTATGGCTGCACAGAGAGCTGGAACTGGGTCTTGAGTCACTGACTTGAAGGGAGTCGGTTGGCTTTATCAGCAAAGTTGAGCACCCATAAAAGAGCTTTGGTGAAGCCTTTTGAGGGCTGAAGTAATTCTTTCAGTTATTGCTTATTTTCTATATATACTTTTGAGAGAGGCTTGAGTGAAAGAAATATTTTAGGGGGGGCTCAGGAGGACTCAATAACACAATATTGACATTTTTTTTGTGTCAAGTGTTTAAACATGGCAATATAGCACTATATTTGCAGTATCGTCACTCTGACAGCATGACGTATGTGTCTGGATAAATGAAATGTAAGTTTAATGTTTAAAACGTTCTCTGACCAATACATAAAATTATGTTCACATTAGTATTTTACCGTTCTTCTCACTTAAAGTACTAAAGGCTTCTGAAGTTTAAAAAGTAAATTCAGATTTAGAAAATTCAACAACTTTTTCCTTTCAGTGTCTTTGTTCCTTGGACAATAAGCACACTCAGAATACCATTATCAGTGGAACTGCTTTCTACAAATAGTCTTTAAAAATGATCTGGTGTGTTCTATCCATATTCAGCCTCATTGCCTGAGGGCTCCTACTTCTGATAATTCCTAATACGACCCATGGTGGACTTAATGTTATCTGCCCACTAGTGCCAGACACGAGAGAACTATGATCGCTATTGGTTTGTTAGTTTGTCCTGGAAAGTGGTACACAAATCTGTCCCAAAGCAAATGGTCCAAAATAGCTGAAAAAACAGGCAACATATCTATTATGGTTATGTGTGATTTTAGTTATGTTATCAATGGACAGTTTATTCTGGATAAAGACCATCTCATCTTTAATTCCGCTTAATCCTCACTAGTGTTGCGGGGGTTGCTGGAGCCTATCCCAGCTGGCATCAGGCGAGAGGTGGGGTACACCCTGGACAGGTCACCAGCCAATCACAGGGCTAACACAGAGACAAACAACCATTTGCACTCACATTCACACCTAGGGTCAATTTAGAGTCACCAATCAGCCTAACGAGCATGTCTTTGGAGGTTGGAGGAAACCAAGTACCCGGTGAAAGCCCATGCAGACACAGGGAGAACATGCAAATTTCACCCAGAGAGGCCCGACCTGGACTCGAACCCAGGCCTTCTCGCTGGGAGGCATCAACGCTAACCACCGAGACCATTTGAATGTATTTGAATTTGAAGACCATTTTGACTGTCAGATTGTTACAAATAGAGGCAAAAGTGATATAAATCCACTGTAGATACTACTGAATGTTAACACAGATCCAGGATGTAATATTTTAATTAGCATCTGTTTAAAAACATCTTAATATAGGATAAAGCTAATTCATTACAAACAGGTTTATTGCCATGCTGAATACATTCAGAATAAAACGTGTTTGAATGGATGTACTGATATAATGGCTACACATTATGAGTGACAGGTCAAAACTAATTAATATATGCTGATGCGTTTAATTTTCCAAAAACGAAAGGGGTGCATAGTCATCCTGCTGCTCATTTCCCAGGATAGACTTGAGAAAGGGGACAACTTTGAAAAGATTAATGTGAAAATCTCTGGATTCTTTAACTGGATCAGGAAAATTTTTGATTTGGCAAAGATCCCTGGTTCCCCAGCTTACCAATGCAACCTGCAAAATAAATCAGAGTTTACTTCACACAGTCAACAATGAGGTTAGATTACTCATATATCATTGTGTGTATTCTCCACCAAATGATACTCATATAGCTGTTAACCTGTATTGTGCGTTGCTCATAATTCTTGAACACAGCACCTCCAGAGTCACCTGTATGTCAAGAAGTTACAAGTGTTACACAGTGTTAGTAATGTGCGTCACTGTTGCTAATGCTGTATCAAATAAAATGTAGGTAACCTCGACATGCTACATCATCTCTGACAGGCTCCAGACCACCAGTGCATAGGAAGTTCTCAGTCACCAGCTCCTCAGGTGATGTGATGTTCTTTGGTATTTCCGGTGCCTTCAGTGCATGTTTGATGCATTCGTCTCTCTGCAATGGAGGAATGAAAGAAGACCCAGAGCTCAAGATTTCTTTTAGGTTTTGAGTGAAAAATGAAGAACAGCATGCGCATGCACACACACACGGAGACAAAGAGCAACACATCTCAGCTTGGTAATATATCATTAGCCCAGAAGCATAATTGTCTAAATAATTTTTTTACTTCTTTCTACAATATTCAACTCACATTAGCGCCAATCTTAGCATGGACATCTTTTTCAGCCACTGTCTCTTCCTCTCTGGTCAGGAAACTGAGTCTTTCTAGATAATTCTTTAACAGAAGTTGTTCTGTGGATTGAGAAAAACAAAAATACAGCAACTTGTACATGTGGGCCACTGAATTGGCAGACGAACAATTGAGTAACCTAACCCTAACTTCTCTGTAACCTTTGAAAATAAACTGTAAGTGTCAAAAGCTACAATATGGTCAGGGAGGCCAGCTACGTTGTTGCAGAGCGCCACTGAAGTGTTGCAGTTGAAGTTGTTTTTGACATTCTTAAAAATTAACTGGTGTGATATGAGGTTTGGTGATGCATCAACTAATCGTTGGAGAAAAAGTTAAAGCCATCTTAATGTTTAGGGTCACATACTCACATAGTAATAAATGCTTTACAATCTTTGCATTCCGTTTAAAAAGAATTACCTAGTTTGTTCTCTAAATCTTACTTTCATTTGATCTATATCCACTGTTGGCTTGATGAATATAACACCTGTTATGTCAAATGTTAAAGCAGGTTTAAATGCATTAAAAATTCAATCATTTGCACTATATAAAACCAAACAATTCACTTCACACGTTTTTACTATTTTGCATGTTCTGAGTGTGAAGTCATTTTTTTCTGTGCGAAGAATTACGTTTTAAACTTTATTCAACTGTCATATATTTAAACTATAACTGGGCACTGGTTTATGAGCTATTTTTTCTTGTTTCCTCCACATCTCTTGCAGCTAGCTAACGCCGAGATCAACTTTTTAAAACTTTGAATTACTATCACATCCTTTCAGCAACAGCGATGCACCCTGTTGTTTACCCAACTGCGGCTTTGCGAGTGTGGCGTCATCTGACAAAGGCCCATAGATATAAAAGCCCCATAGAGACCGAATGTCACTAGCAAAGGTCACTAGTGTCAACCAGTCTGGGTCTTGTGTCTGAGCGAAAAAACAGTAGTTCAATGAGTGGCCGCTTGAGGCTGGCTCCAAAACAGAGCAAATTACCCATGTACGTAGACCCACAGCTAGCTGCACAGTACCAAGATGGCCGCCCCGAGGCACATCTCTCCGATGAGCGACAGCAATCAACGCGGCGTCTATGTATATTTAATTATTGGTGCTAGTATCCCAGGGATACACGCGGTGCCATCGTGTGAGTTTGGCGCCAGAGTCTGCGCAGTACTGTACGAGAGAGTGGACTCACATAATTGATGAGCCGCTCACATTTCCTCTAGACTTACTGATGTTTGCGTGTGGTTAATACTGCACTCTGCTCTATTTCTAAGGAGGTGGAGTTTATGACCTATACTGCAGTCAGCCACCAGAGGGAGCTTTTGACGAGCAGTCACGGCGTCCACATTTTTACGTGCTTTAGAAGGGTGACAACATTAAGTGCCTAAGCAGCAATTCAACTTCTCAGCAATATAGCTTTGCAGTGTGAACATAGTCAGATAAACAACACGTTTACACAACATCTGTATTTGTATTAAAAAAAGAAAGAAAGAAAGAAAGAAAGAAAGAAAGAAAGAAAGAAAGAAAGAAAGAAAGATTTTAGTTTTCATGAGGACTAAGCTGTGTGATGGTGTTGTGATGTTGGCAGAGGTACCACACCTTGCTGCTTGCAGGTGGATTTGTCAGCCAGTTTTAGAGCAGTACTGGTCTCCTGGGTGCAAGGTATGCAAATGGGTCTAAACAGAGCATTAATTAAAAAAAGAAAAAAAAAACATAGAAGATAATGTTTTATATAAACAAATAATAATAATATATTATCAATCTGGACTGAGAGTGACACATCAAATACAAGAGCATATTGTGATTTGTTAATCTTACCTCACGACAGAGGAGATCTGCACATCAGCAGACAGTTGGATGAGAGCAACATCATAATCATAAAACTCCTGAATGCCGAGATTGCTTTTAGCACGAATATTGTAGTCTGGGTGTAGTTTGAAAGTGTCTATTTTTTTTACTGTAAAAAAATTGGAGTATTTTCATTGTCATAAAGACAAGACCATAACAGTGTAGTCTAAACAGTCTAACATCAAAATAGATAACCAATGCAATACTATATTATGTAAAAATATTATGTAAAAATATACTTTACTAAAGCCAGTAAATAAATATTGCATCAAGTATCATGTTCACATAAGAAAAGGTCTTACCTTTTGTACCCTGTCCATCATCAATTTCAACTTTGACATGTTGAGGCAAATCACCGAATGTGAAACAATGAGCAGCAGTCAACACAAACCTTCGTGTCACCAGAGAGCCAATACATTTCTTTGTCTTTTCTCCATTCTTAAATTTTAAAGGAAAAATACAAATGTAATATAGCTGAATAGGTGTACTTAATGGATATAATTTATTCCTATTTTATTTATTTTTTTCAGCACAACATCTGGCAGAGAAGCCAAATCAACACTCACCTGGACAATAACAAATGCAAACCATGGGTACTTCTTCCTCCGTTGTGTTTTCTTGTCATCTTTTGTATTAGGTTCCCTGTAAAGACCACATAGACCCTTAACATCTTCTTCATCTGCAAGAAAAAAGACATTGTAATTAAAAACACTGTTGCTCATGTGACAGCATCTATGTTATGGCTCTATCGCAATATGTAAAAAAGGGTTGATGTTTAATAAAATCTTCACATTCAGTTTGGGATTCACTGTCAGGAACCAATTACAGTTACTGGTTCACTGTGTTACTTTATAATATATGTCCATTCCTGATCCAATAGTAATTAGTTTAGATCAAGGCTAATGGTTCTGTTTGGTCTCAGATACTTTAGGAAGCAAGAGAACCATGCATCCAGTTATCATCTCATACAGGGGAAGAAAAAATACATAAACTGTCAGAGAGATAGATCAAAGGGATTGGACAAATAATTGGTACATTCTGAGAAAAAAAGAGCACACTGGTGAGCTGGGGAACTCAAAAGGGTCTGGATGTCTACAGAAGACAACAGAGGTGATGACCGTTTCCATAGTGAAGAAAAACCCCTGACTTACCAATTATTTCGTCAAACATGTCTTCCAAATTTTCATAGTCTTTCATTCTGAAGTAATGGCGTGTGCCTTGTTCTTGTGTAGTGAGGGGCTGCAGGTCATCATCAAAGATCAGATCGCCAATGGCAAAAACGTAAATGTCTGTAACAGAGTGACACGATATGTTAGGGTGAGCTAAATCACATTCTGCTTTAAAGCTGCCAGCGAGACTGTGCTTCATTATATGCAACCGCATGTTACATATAATAAGGAAACGCACCAAGATAGTCTTCTCTGGATTCGGCCTGCTGCTCAGTAGTGTGGTTCATATATACCATGTTCTTTATTTGTTCCACAGTGGGTGCAGGGGAACCGCCCATATTGTAAGCACCTACAGTGAAAGAAAGCAATGTATTTAAATGATAAACACCTCTGAAAACACCTAATTTGAAAATAACTCAAATTACCATCTGAAAAAAGGATGATGACATGACGATGTTCCTTAAATGTCTTTTCTCCAACTCGACGCTTTATGACAGCCATTCGCTCCAAGAAGGTCATGAATACCCTGTTCAGATCTGTTCCAGTGTTTCTGTCTTTGAGTCAAAACACACACACACACACACACACACACACACACACACACACACACACACACACACACTGTGAAACTTTATATTAGGGTGAAATGGTGCAATAAAAGCATCTCTTTGTGCTTGACTTACCACCTATCTTAAATTTTTCCAATTCACTCTTGGTGGTGCTAAGACTCACTGTGCTGTCAAAAAAATCAAGAATGTTGACTACCTCATATAGTTCAGAGGAGAAAAAGACGATTTCATAGTTTGGAGTCACGCTAAAGGAGGCAATCTGTGGACACAAAATGTGAAACATCTTTATAAATGCATGTACGTTTGTGGGGGTGCCATGAAATATTTTGTTAATGCAACACCTGCTCACGTTTCAAAGTGCTTATGACTGTTATTTCGTTGAGTAATTGATCAGTTTATCAGCACAAAGAGTATCCCACAATGTGCATTGACAGCAAGCCAACGGACTTGGGCCAAGAAACATCAGTCAACATTATGATCTGCAATTCATGATAAAATTTACTTCTAATGGGCTGCTGTGCTGGCAGCCAAATTGGATGAGATTCTCTTTGTACATGTTATGTGTACAGCCTGCCAAACGTGCTTATTAAAGTGTGCCAGACAATGTAAAAAACTTCAAGCATTATTCAGGCTGCCATTGATCCACATTGAGAGTATGTGAGGGGGTAAAAACATTTCTGAACACGTTTTCAGTTATGTTCTTTATATTTTTGACCAAGAAGTACAGCTGCCGTCCAAAGTCCAAAGTCTTGTCCAAAGACTTGTCAATGGTTTCCTTAAAAGATCAACTGAGTGATGAAATGTCCAAGCAAATCACACTAACTTCTATATTTCTAGCAAATTTTAACAACTCAGGAAATGCATTGCCAGCTTCCACCAACAGCAGTTTGTGTTTAACCCCATGTGCATCCTCAAGCCTCTGAACTGAGTAAAGCAAAATGTTGCTGACTGTTACCAGATTCAGCATTTTATACGACAGGGTCACCTTTTCTAAATAAAACCTTCTGAAGCATTTTTCTTTTTTTAATCAAGAGAAAAGCTTATTGTGACTCACCTTTTCCATAAGTTTTATGACAACATTTTTTGACTGATTGAAGTATTTCTCTTCGATGCTCGCAGAAATATCCACAGCAATATAGATGTTAAGTGTACCATTTTTTGTAATCCTGATTTTTCTCCCCGCCTGTGTGTCATCTGAACAACAACAGATACTGTTACTGTATAACACAGATTATATGTCACAGCATTTCTTTTCTTGATAATGAGAAAAGAGAAGGATAAATTAGGCAGTTGTTGGAATTAGTGCACACAAAATAAATGTCTTTTGTAATTGTACACAGGAGTAGCTTTTGATGGAGTTAACTAAATCGGAGTGTGTTGCTGAAATTAGCACGTAGTATTACCAAACAAAAAACGTAATCATTGAGTTAGGTATAGTAACTGACCAGTGGACTCTAATGTAGTGAGGCTTCCTTTGATGGCACTGCCAAATGCTGCTGATACCTCCAGTGGAGTGTCATAGGTGTGTTTGTCTGCAAGAAGTAAAAGGCACAAGAACAAAGGTTTGTGATTATTGATTTTTTTTTTTTTTCTTCAGCGATGCTTAAGTTAAAGCCCTGCAAACAGGAAACAGTGAGCAAAAGCATTCATCACACAAGAGAAGGGACTTCATCTCTCAGCATTTCAGGCAGTGTTTAGACTACAATGGTGCATAAGGGATCATTTGTCAGTGGAGGAGTGACCCCTGCTGGTTGGTCTGCATGCATCTGCCTGACCAACCAGTAAGAATTGATATGTGATCCACCATCAGCTTCCCTCCATTGTTCAAATATAGAGGGGGTTCATGATATCAGGAAATATTTTAATTCAGTCTGCACTGGAGATCTTTCATGTGTTGCAACCAGAAGCCAGACAGATGAGTTCAAACCCTGTCAAACGGCTTTCTAGTCACAGCACATATACACTTATCAGGCATAACATTAGGGCATTATGGGTGGTACATGTTATTCACTTCAGGGGTTATAATGTTGTGGCTGATTGGTGTAGGGTGTGCATGGTGGAGTATAATAACTTTAAAATTACTAAAATATTTGGACATCAGAATGGGTGTTGAGGATGGGGTTTCTGTCTCACAGTAGTTGTGATGGGATCAACACTAACGCCTCATTAACCTCGCAAAAAAAACGAAAAGAAAAAGAAAAAGAAAAGCTTGCCTGAAAATCCAGTTTGCAATAACACACTGATGAAAATGTACATCTGTGTGGATAGAATTTTCTCGTGTAGTTTTCCTTGTTTTTCTGCTTTATGTGATGATAATCTCAAGTTTGAACATTTACATCCCCAATTTTTAACTACGATCACATTATTGGCATGAAATGTCATTTGTCCCCTGGTTTATATAAGCAGCCAAGTTGCGTCACCTAGCCTGTTTACCACTAAGTCACATCTATTGACTTACTGTCTTTCAAAGAAAAAAAAAAACTGTGGAATTATCAGATAAATACAAGAACGTATTTGCACTTCCAGGTACTGAAACAGCATGTATAGATTTCTGCCTTACAGTAGCATGATGGCTCTGTACCAGTCCACTGGCCACTCTCTTGACACACTCTTTCCTTGGAGCCCACCAAAAACAGGTTGTTGTTGCATGAGTATTGCACCCTGTCGTCAATACCAAACATGTTTCCTACTCTTGAGCCTCCAGCTGGAATACCAGGATCAGCACAATCAGCACCAGCTGTAGTAAGAAGGGCAGAAAAACAATAGATATTTACTCCTATTTATTGTCTTTTATTTACTCTTCTGTACAGGAAGTTGTTTAAAGTTGTTTCTTAAAGTTGGATTGGATTGGAATAGATATTGCATAAAAGATTTGTCATAATACAAAAGAGAATGCACCCTAAATGTACAAATGATGAAAAAGGATCCTTAACATAAGTACCAATACAACTATTATGAAACATTAATACAATAATGTGTGTGTGTGTGTGTGTGTGTGTGTGTGTGTGTGTGTGTGTGTGTGTGTGTGTGTGTGTGTGTGTGTGCGTGTGTGTCTAGATAGATAGATAAAAAGTACCTTAAAACTTAATCAAAACTTACAATCGTGGCTGCAGATGGGAATGGAGCCGCTCCACTTGCCATTTTTTAAGCAAACACGTCTAGATGACCCTCTCAGTGTGTACCCAGAGTAGCATTCGTACGTGGTCTCGTTGTCCACAAAGTACTTCTCCTGGGGAGGGAAGACATTTCCGTATTCCAGCACGCTGGGGTCAGGGCATTCGACAACTGAAAAAATAAACCAAGATATCACCCGCTATCATGCATAGCAAGTGGCCTGAGGAAATGTGAGAAACACTCTTACTCACGTCTGCATCTCTGAGGTAAAAATTTTTTGGGTGGTGGATTCCACCTGTCATTAGCCTGGCACACACGATGCGAGGCGGGGTATGGATAATAGCCTTCACGACAGCTATACACCAATATGCTGTCTCTCTGCAGCCCCTTGGTCAGTGTGAAATTACCTCCTTCAATTTGTATATTATCCTCTGGACAATTACAATGAACGTCACCTGTAGAGAAATGGCAGGCAAGAGTTTAGTATTCCTATTTGCTTTTTAGAAGTCTCTAGTCACGCCTGCGCTCATTTTAATGTGTAAAATTCACAAAATCCCCTTTTTGATACATACATCTCAAGAGATTTTTTTTTTTTTTATAATCTCTATGTTACACAAAACTCAGCTTGACTTGTATTTTTATATTTAATGTAAAAGTACCTTACCCATACAGAGAAAACATAACAGCACAGAAATCCAATTCCAGTGGATAGAAATTCCCATGTTGAACATTTAAGTGGAGAGCAATGTAAAAATGAGAGAATACTGTAGGAACAGCACCTTTATTTCAAAATGGGGAGTGATGCTCAGTGACAGTGGGGCTGGACAAAGACCATCCTGGGACTTATTAACTTTTTGATCAACAAAAGGAGATCAATGTTCAACAAGGTAAAGGCTTTGCCTTTTGGTCCTGGATTTGCAGTGTGTAAACACACAGTCACATGTCACATAAAAAAACACAAAGATGTTGTGAAACCAAGGCAAAGTACAAACATTTACTTCATCATTTCCCGAAATCTGGAGGCACTATTGATGACTGTTTGTTGACTCATTGATTCACTTACTGATTTAATGGCCTGCCATACCAGCTTGTCCGACCATTTCATCGGATTCTTACAGGTGTGCAGCCAGTTGTATTAATTGTGCCTGTCTTTTTAAGACTTAGACTTAGACTTTATTGATCCCTTTGGAATGACTTCTTCCAGGAAATTATATTTCCAGCAGCTGTATACAAAAGAAATAAGAAATAGAATAAAGAATGTACAATATCCAATAAACTCTTAACCGATTAAACAGACAATGTACAATATACAGTAGACTCTTAACCGATTAAATTACAAATAACAGATATCAAGTATCAAATATAACAAATATATATAAAATATATATATATATTGCGCAGTATGTGGGTGACTGACTACCACTACTCCTTCTCTTTTGTCCTCTGTGGCCTACCTCCTCCTCACCCTGAGTGAGGAGTTGTAGAGCCTGATGGCATGAGGAACAAAGGAGTTCTTGAGTCTGTTAGTCCTACACATGGGAAGGAGCAGTCTCTCACTGAACAGACTCCACTGTTTGCTGTGTCCATAATGTCCAGCAGTTTGCCCAGTGTCCTCATTTCTGCCACCGTCACCAGCTTCATGCCGACTACCGAGTCGACCCGCCTGATCATTTTATCCAGTCTGGATGTGTCTTTCTTGGATGTGTTTGTATGTGTGCTTGTATATTAGTTGCATTGCTAAACAGATTGTGATAATAGATTCTGATTGGGGCAGGTGGGAGATTTGTGGTAGGTTGGAGGTGAGTTATGAATGGGTTCCACATTTCATTAAATGCTAACATATTTGTTCTATTGATGTATATTTGATGTATTCTGTAAGTTGATGGGAAATATGGCAGGAGGATTTGGATTTCCAGTTCTGAAATATTACTTTCTAACGTCAACTTGTGTCATGTTTCCCAACAAACATAGCCATGGCCATAGCATAGCCAAGTCATTAGTGTTTGTTCATGCAATGCTTTAGTGCTCTGACATGACATGGCAGAATGAGTGTTGGAGCTGCCAGGGCCCTTGAGATTTGGAAGACATGTTTGAGGAAATAATTGGTAAGTCTATCCACCTGTCCGTCTATACATACAAAACTATGCAATAGTTTTAGGCAGGTGTGAAAACATGCCACAAACTAAAAATGCTTTCAAAAATAGTATTCTCAAAGAAGAGTTTTCAAAAAAGAGAAATTTAAATCAAGTCAGTATTTGGTGTGACCACCCATTGCCTTCAAGACAGCATCAATACTTGTAGGTCCACTTGCACACAGTTTTTGAAGGAACTTGGCTGGTAGGTTGTTCTAAACATCTTGGAGATCTAACCACAGATCTTCTGTGGATGAAGACCTTCTGTCCCTTCATGTAATCCCAGACATATTCTACAATGTTGTAATCAGGGCACTGTGGGGGCCATGACAACGATTGTGGAAGTTATGAGCGTTATCGACAGTATAAGGTCTGAAAAAACCTTGTGGACAAGATATCCTGAATAAAATATTTAGCTTCATGTATAGGTTAGAATTAAAGGGAATTAGGGTTATTTTTGTATGGGCTACGTGTTAGGGTAGAAAGCAATGAAGATGACATACTTACAAAACAGCCTCTCAAATCTGAGACAGTTCAGTCAAATGTACCATTATGCAAAGCAGAGGCAAAAGGCATCATTCAGACACATTTATACTATGGCAGTAGGCATGGGACCTGCAAGACACAGGCAGACACACTTGTACAGTGTTCAAAAACATGTTGGTGATGAAAGAAAAGCTAACAGACATAGGAGGGAGGAGTCAGTTATCTCCCGGCTTAGAATAGGAAACTCAGGATTAAATTAGATATTATACATGATCAATAAACATCCTATAGGTATGGGTGAAAATTGTGGACAGACATAGTCAATAGCACATGTATTACAGTTAGTTTTTTTCCCCATCGGTTTGGCAAATGTGATGGAGAGAGAGTGGCTGCATGTCACCAGTAGCTCTTTTTCTTGGTCCTCATGGGGAACGTGAGGTCTTGAGGGGACGCAGAGGGAGTGTGTCATGTTTTCAGTGTGTCACGGGACTCTATGAGTTGACACGCTCCGTTGGCATTTACATCCCTCCCTCAGAGACAAGGAAACACGATGCAACACGATCCATGCCACTATTGCTATGCAACTGGCCAAACAACCGCATCACTTCAGACACTGTTTTGCCAACTACATTTGTACATTTGTTAGAATAATACTAATTCTGTAAATGTTCTTGATTACGCTGTTTATTTTACTAGATAATAATTACTTTATTTTAATCTAATCTTTTATATATATATATATATATATTTCTTGTAGTTTTTATGTGTGTTTACTTTTATGTATATCAAAGCTATGGTGACAAAGTAATTTCCCTCGTGGATCATTAAAGTCTGTTTAAATCTAAGTCTAATGGTTGTTCTTTCCAAAACATGGCAGCCTCTTTTCAAGAACATTCAACAACAACATTTATAACAGCATTTAAAAGAACCATCCAGGTTATTTTGGCAAAAGCAATGAATGAATGAGAAGTTTATTTCGAATATGTACATAAGGACAAAAAATGTTCATCAATAAATAATAGAAAATGCTAATATGAAAAAAGACTATTAAACAAGCACACACAGCTGTAATAAATAATAAGGAAAATGCTAAATAAGCAGTCTAACAATTTGTAATTTAATTTACATACTCGAAAAGGAGTGGGTGGAAGAAAACTTTAACTTTAGCCAAAACAATGGAGAAAAACTGTAATCCAGTGTACTGCATTTGAGAAACAGAAAAGGAAAGCAGACGAAGCAAAGTTTCAATATGGAGGGTATCCTCATGTCACTTATATGGGCAGATTTTGTGTCTTTTAAGAGACTGACTTGATTAAGCGTATTGGGGAGGTGGGGCAGAGCTCAAAACCAGGTTCTTTTTTTCTCCTGCTATAGCGCCTATTCACACTCCAGTCCAGAGGGTGGCGCTTTTGTTTTGCAACCGCCAATAACCGGAAAGAAGAAGAAGACGAATCACAGTAAAACGTCAGCGCGCCAAATTTGTGTCAACCAACAAGACGTTGCTTGAGGCACGTCTAAAAAGTTCGTCTAATCTTTGCCAAGAGCTTCATGCGGAGAACGTTGCCGTGGAATAAGACGGTGCAGGTAAGATCATTATTTATTTACGTGTGAACAATTTAAGTTGCCGGTTTAAGTTTCCTCCTTCAGCGCATCATGACATTTAACAAGGACTGTTTGATCCTTTCGGATCCTATAATAATGTTTCGATTGACATAAAATGTCATTCAGTGGGTCGTCGCAGCTTACTTACAGTATCTACAGCATGTTAAGTATAAATAATAGGTATGTGTGTCAGTCTGGTTGAGACTGACTGTTTCTGTTTTTAGCATGGCGGTGCCTTTTGTTCAGGACTGGGATCTCGTCCAGACACTGGGAGAAGGAGCCTACGGAGAGTATGAATCATCATTTTTATCATCTAAAATATGTATTCATCTTGCTTGTATTTCTTTCTGACCAGTTCACCTGTGAATGCGATGTAAACATGGTAGGGGATGAAATGGCAGAAATGGAAAAGATCCATTAAAAAAAGACTAGAGTAGCATCTCTTATCATTACAGGCGTTTGTGATTCTGAAAGTTGATAAGTGCAAAACAGTTTTCAGTTTGACCCTATAGGTAGTCAGCTACAGTGCTGCCAAAAAGTATTTGCACCCCTCATCATTTTCTACATTTCTGCATAAAAAGAACACGAACATCAGTAGGTTTTTACAATCCTAACATTAGAAAAAGACAACTTAATAAAACAAATCAACAGAAATACTGTGCTTTGGTATTTGTTTAATCAGGAAAATTAGCTAATATAACATATCATTAATGTCAAAAGGTAGGTGTAAGAAGTGTTTTCTTTCAATCAATATAATGAGACTCAGGTGTCATTCAGTGCCCTGTTTTGTTTAAAATAAAGGGATTTATTCCAGTCTGATCTCCACAACATGTGTGTATGTAAATCTATGATATCAATGGACAAAGGAGCTTTCTGATGACCTCAGAGAAGGAGTTGTTGATAATCAGGCTGGAAAAGGTTACAAAACCTTGTCTACAGAGTTTGAAATCCACAGTCCAACAAATGGAGGAGATTTAAGATAACTGTTAGTCAGTGGCAGTAGCTCAGGAGGTAGGGCATGACACTTAACCCACCTTGCTCCCAGTGTGAACTCAACTGGTGTATGATTGCGGAGAGGCCGTAGGCGCGGATTGCAGCCATGTTTCTATCAGCCTGCCCCAGGAGATAGTTTACTACCACCAGGGTGTGACTTTGGAAGCGAATTAATAATGTAATCAATGTAAAGAACACTAAACCACCATATTGTGTACTGTTTGACTGACAAAGGCAAATCCACTGCTTCCAAAAAGAACATTTCTACCAGTCTGCAGTTTTCTAAACATCATGTGGACAAGCCAGAAGATTATTAGGAAAACGTTTTGTAGATGGATGAAACCAGAGCATAATCGCAGCCATGTTGTTTCGTCTACAGACATGAATCTCTCAGTTCAAACGAGAGGTTCATGTCTAGAGACAAAAACAACATGGCATGCCAGCCTCAGAACCATAACCAGAATCATATTTTGCTGCATCTGAGTCAGGACAGCTCATCATCATTGGTGCACCAATTAATTCTGGTTTATAAGAATTCAGAAGTGGACTGACGTTATCCACTAGAAATTTTGGATTAAGTTCATGTGGGGAAATCCACTGACATCTCAGAACTGAAGTGTTTTTTTTTGTTTTGTTTTTTTGTTTTGTTTTTTACTGAGAGAGACTAAAATCCTTCCTGTAAAATCCTTTGTAGACAACTGATTGGAAGTTACTGTTATGGTTAGTTGCTGTTATTGCTGCACAAGGTGGTTACACCGCCTACTGAAAGCAAAGGTTCATTTACTTATCGGACTTACTTATATTTACTGCAACTCGTATAGCTGTACAGATTATTCATTGCAACAGATTATTCATTCATTGCAAACAAATGCAAAAGCATAATAAGAACTTGTGTGTGAGACGTGTGAAAATCTGCTGATGTTTTGAGTCATTTTTGTGCAGAAATGTAGCTTTAGAGTACAAACACTACACATTTGTAGTGGTGAAAAGGATCATGTTGCTTGCATACATACTTTTTTTGTACTGCCACTCTCCTGCATTTATTTGACACCTTTAGTCTTGAGATAAAAAAATTGGACTCAATGGGCAATAAATATGCATATTACACCATTGTTAAAGATTGTACCAGTGGTTTCCAACCTTTTTGGTTTTTGGTGTCTTATAAACAGCAGTGTTAATGTCAGGCTCGCATATTATACGTGTTAACAACTGCAGAAATGCTTGATACCTCCCTTAAAAGCAAGATAAAAGGGAACATCCAAAAACTGAAAAAAGATATCTGCGTCATAAATTTCTTCTTTACGCTTTATCTGTTAGTCTGTACTTAAAACTGCAGTTCAAACTGCAGTTTTACTGTTGGTTTTCCCTCTGAAAAATATGACCTTGACAAGAACAAATTTAAGATGATTTACAACAGATTCCACATTTGGCATGTTGAATGCCGCATCAGGCATCCTGCCTGTCTTTATCAAATCTCTGATTAAATCATTTGATTTTCTTCGCTCATCTTTCATGATCTAATTGGACTTTCTTCTTCGTGTGCATGATCTCAGAGTGAGGCTTCTGGTTAACAGACAGACGGAGGAGGCAGTAGCGGTGAAGGTGATTGATACCTCGCAGGCTAAAGAATGTGCTGAAAATGTCAGGAAGGAGGTCTGTGTCCATAAGGTAGGTAGGTCAGTAGTAGTTAGTAGTTTGACTTACAGTTTTTCTCCATTGGTTTAGCTCATTTCTTGAAACAGAAATTACATTCTCAAAACTAAGATCATTTAGCAAAACAGTCTTACAGTTCAGCACAACACCGTAGCTCATCTCTCCCAAAACGATTCACTCATGCTTCAAAACTAAATTCCTTTCTCATATAAATAGTCAGTGTCACCAAATGCAAAATGTCCTTCTCAGTTGCTTTGGTTAAGTTCTCGAAATAGACGTTCTCAACACTCCACTCTACTCTACTTCTGCCAACCTGGACCTGGATGGTTCAGCACAGCACCTTGGTTCACCTGCAAAAGCTCATATCTCTGCCAAAACAGTTTACTCATGTGTCAAAACTAAATTCTGAGTTGATGCTGACTTCCTCAACGGACTCAATAACTTTTTTGGGAGGTTCCCCACCAGGAAGAGGAGGCACTCTGCCTTGACACAGCTGACATTGAGGAAAGTCAACCCACGGAAGGCCCCAAGCCCCGACAACATACCTGGGCGGGTGTTCAGGGAATGTGCAGGTAGCTGCTCTAACGGACATTTTTAACACCTCGCTGGACCAAGCCACAGTGCCAGCATGTTTCAAGAATGCCTCTATCATTCCGGTGCTGAAAAAACCTCAAGTCACCCAATTCAACGATTGCCGGCCTGTTGCGCTGACTCCCATTATGATGAAGTGCTTCAAAAGGCTGGTAAAAGAAGACATCGTCTCCAGACTTCCCTCTACATTTGACCCGTTCCAGTTTGCCTACTGGCGGAACCACTACACTGAGGACGCCATCTCCTCTACTCTTCACCTGAGCCTGGCACACCTGGAGGAGGAGGAGAGGGCACAGAAGGGCTTGTACTTCCTGCGTGGATAAGGAGAGCCCACCTGCCCCCGCCCATCCTCAAGACGTTCTACAGAAGCACCACAGAGAGCATTCTGAAGAGCTGCCTCTCACTGTGGTGTGGAGGCTGCAGCGCCTCCGACTGGAAGAACGTGAGGAGAGTGGTGAGGACAGTGGAGAGGATCATCGGAACCCCTCCATTCGGGACATCTCATCACAGCGCTGCATGTCCCGAGCCCGTAACATCGTCAGTGACCCCTCACATCCCCACCATGGACTGTAAAGTGTGTGAGATCGCTATACAAGTTGTATATAAACACAGTCGCCGTTCACCTATGCGCTTCCATTAACGATCGTGTAACAATCGTTACACGATCGTTTGATTTGAGTTGTTTGATTGGAAAAAAAAATGAACAAAAATCTCTGCCATTCAGAGATCAGTCTTTATGGGAGTAGAACACAACTTGTCTTTGAGCTGAAACCTGTACAGTGATACAGTCTGTCAGGCCGTCGAGTCAGAATGTAATACATGTTGATACATCAACATCAGAGCGTCAGTTCGCTGGCTGAGTCGCATAAATGTCTGAAGAAAATACCACAGGAAGGGAGAAATGGCATAGAACTAGCATAGAAATGTTTGATTCTAACTTGTGTCAGTGCATTATTTACTTTTTAGAACCTATGGAATGCACCTTTTCACTTAATTTACTTTTAAACCTGATGCAAAGTATTTCAGGTCTAGAGCCCTTTATTTTGTGATGTTTATATGAAAATATCAATTTAGCTTTGTTTGACCCTGATCTTTTAGCATATGTTTGCTTGCTAATAGTTTTTCATCTGAAAAAATAAGTATCTTCATTTTAAGAGTCAAAACTGTTTGTTCATTAGTCTTTCTTATCTCCAGGTATGTTATCAGTTATCGGTATTGGCCTTTGGAAGCAGAAAGTTATCATGCATCCCTAAAAACTTCTCATTGAACAACAAGCACAAGAGATCTGTAACATGGTATCATACAGTAAGCTGCAGCTTTCTGTTGCAGTTTTTAGGCAAAATGTTGAAGTCAGATAAAGAAAATGCTTGAATTCAGAATTCAGGTAAAAATAGCCAAAAAAGTTTAGGGACCGGTGCTTAATTGTAAAAACTTTATAATGATAGACATCCAGTAACTGACTTACAGTGGGGGAAATAAGTATTTGATCCCCTGCTGAATTTTTAAGTTTGCCCACTTCCATAGAAATGATCAGACTCTGGTTTTTATGGTTGTTTACTGGTTATGGGTATAGACAGAATATCAGTCGAAAATGCATAAAAAACACACAATCTAAAAGTTATAAATTGTTATGTATTTTATTAAGGGAAATAAGTATTTGATCCCCAAGCAAAACACAAGTCAGTACTTTGTAGAGAAACCTTTGTTGGCAAGCACAGCGATGAGACGTTTCTTGTAGTTGGTCACCAGGTTTGCACACAGCGCAGGAGGGATTTTGGCCCATTCATCTTTACAGACAGTCTCTAAATCCTTCAAGTTTCTTGGCTGCCTCTTGGAAACTCGGAGCTTCAGCTCCCTCCACAGGTTTTCGATCGGGTTAAGGTCTGGAGACTGACTAGGCCACTCCATGACCTTAATATGCTTCTTCTTGAGCCACTCCTTTGTTGTCCTGGCAGTATGTTTTGGGTCATTGTCATGTTGGAAAACCCACCCACGAGGCATCTTCAGTGTTCTTGCTGAGGAAAGAAGGTTTTTGTCCAAGATGTTACAGTACATGGCTGCATTCATTGGCCCCATAATGCGGTGAAGTTGCCCTGTACCCTTTGCTGAAAAACAGCCCCAAAACATGATGTTTCCACCTCCATGCTTAACCGTGGGTATGGTGTTCTTTGGGTCATACTCACGTTTTTTCATCCTCCAAACACGGCGGGTCGAGTTAATGCCAAATAGCTCAACTTTGGTTTCGTCAGACCACAGCACTTTCTCCCAAGCCTTCTCTGAGTCATTTAGATGTTCACTGGCAAACTTAAGGCGGGCCTGTACATGTGCCTTCTTGAGCAGGGGGACCTTGCGGGCACTGCAAGAGTTCAATCCATAACGGCGCAGTGTGTTGCCAACTGTTTTCTTGGTGACGGAGGTCCCAACTGCTTCCAGATCATTAACAAGCTCCTGCCGTGTTGTTTTAGGCTGCTCCCTCACCTTTCTCATCATCATCCTCACTCCATGAGGCGAGATTTTGCGGGGAGCTCCAGACCGAGGACAGTTGATGGTCCTTTTATGGGTCTTCCACTTGCGAATAATGGCACCAATAGTTGTCACCTTCTCACCAAGCCTTTTGCTGATGGTTTTGTAACCTATACCAGCCTTGTGCAGGTCTACAATCTTGTCCCTGACATCTTTTGACAGCTCTTTGGTCTTGCCCATGGTGCTGTAGAAGTTGGAATGTAAGAAACTGATTCTTAGAGCGGGTGTGCTTTATATACATGACGAGTTAAGATCAGGAGTATTGGTAATTAGTTGACTGAGCACAGCTGTGTGCCACATGCGCACCAGCCAATCTGTAGGAGCCTGAATTCTAAGTGAATTGTTGGGGATCAAATACTTATTTCCCTTAATAAAATACATAACAATTTATAACTTTTAGATTGTGTGTTTTTTATGCATTTTCAATTGATATTCTGTTTATACCCATAACCAGTAAACAACCATAAAAACCAGAATGTTATCATTTCTATGGAAGTGGGCAAACTTACAAATTCAGCAGGGGATCAAATACTTATTTCCCCCACTGTAAATCAGTATCTATTAAATTAAAAATGAATGCTTTTTGCTTTAAGTAAATGAACGGGCTGTCACTCAAAGTATGTCACGGCCTCCACTTGTAACCTATTAGTTGATCGACATCAGAGCCAGGGTAGCAACAGAAATGCAAAAAAAAATGTATAATTAGAAAAAACAGAAACAAAGGCAAAGTAAAATATATATGAAAACACATAACTATTTAAAACTACACAGTATGTGAAATATCTGCACACAGATTAAGATCATACGTTATGTGATAGTATAAATGCCACAAGTACCAAAGATGTGTTAAATTCTTGAAATTACCATAATAATATTGATAGTTGATATTGAGGAATAATAGACATAAGCTTTTGAGGCATGGCATTCTGTTGACAGATTTATGTAAGATTAAATAAAGTAGCAACAAATGAATTGAATAACTTATCATTTTAACTGTGCTAACCCTTATAAAGTTAAGCTAGTTCATGTTACATCTGGAGTTCTTTATTTCAGGTTTTGACCAAGTTTCCTGAGCCATTCTCTGTCAGGGCAAATTCACAACAGAGCAGGGGAGCGGCTGGGGTGTGTTGAGAGGAGCACAATAATGTTTGAGACATATATTTGTGATTAATTACTATGGAGAGACAGAGAGAGAGACACCATGGCAGAGAAATTAAACTCTGGTTGGCCTCCATAGTATTAACATTGTATGGGAAACTCTAGGTCAAAACACGTTTCTGTTATATTACCTGTATATACAGTATTTATTAACCCTCAGGCATCCTTCTGTTATCCTCTTGTAACCTTGGTGGACAACAACGTCCATGTCCAAAAACTGCTATAAAAACTTAACGGATTAATATTTTCTTCAGATTTTTTTCTGCACAAATCTCTTAAACCACTTCAGAACTTTACAAAACTACCAGGAAGAAGACAAAGCAAAATGATCTGACTCCACCACAAAGTCCACATCAGATTCTTCTGAGGATGTTTCACTTTCCTGCTTCTCCCTGGGAGGTCCCCAGAGTGTGCAGACCAGCTGGCTGGGGTCTTCACCAGGATCTTTAATGAGTCGCTGTCCCAGTCGTTCATCCAACCATGCCTGAAGTCGGCCACAATCGTCCCGCTGCCTAAAAAAAACACCATCAACAATCTTAACGACTACAGACCAGTTGCTCTGACACCTGTGGTCATGAAGTGCTTCGAGAAACATCACGTCCTGCCTCCCACCCACATTTGACCCACTTCAATTTGCATACAGAGCAAACAGATCAACAGAGGATGCCATCTCCCATCTGGAACAACAGGGACGCTATGACAGACTGCTCCATGTTGACTTTAGCTCTGCCTTTAACGCCATACTCCCGGACAGACTGACAGAAAAACTGCTGGACATTGGACTCCTGCCACCATCTTCTGCTGGATTACAGACGTCCTCTCCAACCGTGTACAGAGAGTCAGAGTCGGGCCCCATCTCTCAACAGCCCTCAGCCTCAACATCGGCTCCCCACAGGACTGTGTACTCAGTCCTCTGCTCTACACTCTGTACACCCATGACTGTGTCAGCACCCACCCAGACAACATCACTGTTAAATTTGCAGACGACACCACCTTAGTGGGACTAATCTCTGGTGGTGACGAGACTGTCTACAGGGAGGGGGTCCAGAGGCTGGTGGAGTGGTGTGATGACAACAACTTGGTCCTCAACACCTCGAAAACAAAGGAGAAGATTGTGGACTACAGGAGGAGGAAGACTGACCTGCAGCCCTTCTGCATTAACGGGGAGTCTGTGGAGAGGGTGCACAGCTTCAAGTTCCTGGGTGTGCACATGGACGCAGACCTCAGATGGAGCTCCAACACCTCAGCGGTTGTGAAGAAAGCCCAGCAGCAGCTTCACTTTCTGAGGATCCTCAGTAGAATCAACCTAAAGAGGGAGCTGCTGACTGTCTTCTACCGCTGCTCCATTGAGAGTCTCCTGACATACTGTTTATGTATATGGTTTTCCAGCTGCACCATGGCACATAGAAAGGCACTACAAAGGGTCATTAACACGGCCCAGAAGATCATCTGCCACTCTCTCCCCTCCCTACAGGACCTCTACAGCACCCGCTGCCTGAGGAAGGCACGCAGCATCCTAAAAGACATTCATTTCACACCCAGGACACCGGGTGTTCCAGCTCCTGCCCTCTGGCAGACGTTTCAGGATGCTGAAAACAAGGACAAACAGACTGAGGGACAGTTTCTACAACAGGGCCATAGTCCTGCTGAACAAAAACAGCTGACACAATCGTGTCATTTGAGCCACAACGTTTCACTGTCATGAAAATAATGACTGTGCAATAAGCTTTTTCCTTTTCCCCAAACAGAAGTGCAAGTCCTGTTTACATTCTAATTTGTATATAGTGTCCTTTTTAGTTCGTTTGTTGTACATGCCTTGTCTAGTTTAGTTATTTATTGAATATTTATCTTTTGCACTGACAGGAAACCGTACCTCAATTTCGTTGTGCAATGTATATTGTTATATGCTACCGTGCAATGACAATAAAGACTCTAATCTCTCTAAAACTCTAATCTAATCGCAGACCTCATGTTTCCATTCTTACCATTTTCCATAGAGCAGAATGATCAAACAACCAAGCTCCAAACAGTTTGTGACAGGACTCCGGTCAGGTGCATAAACTCGCTAACTGCTTGGTTTTCTTCACAGTGAAATGCAGTAAAAGAAGGGGCCCATGCTTTTATTGTCTTGAAAAAGAGTGCATATATGGCAGACACACACACCTCATAATAGCCTGCTAAGCTCAATAAAACAAGCACAAAAATAAATAAAATAACAAACATTTTATGCATTGGCCTGATTTTACCGTTGAACACTAAAAATGACTTTAATGAATTTTTCTCATAAATTAAACCCTTATATTCCAGAATGAATGTTTTTTATTGTGCCATGGCTGAGAGATCAAAAAATGATGGAAGTCAATGGGACAATTTTGTCTGCTAAGTTTACAAGAGGGTAGTGAATTTTAAATCTGATGCTACACAAGAACTAATAATCCAATCAAGTCAATATTTTAGATAATGTTGGTCATACACCAGACTGATCTGAAAAAATGCCCAGCCACCCAACATTAGTTTTATGGAAAATAGCAAATTTCTCATGTAAGTGACTTCAAATAGTCAAACTGGCATTTAAAGGGTAAAAATTCCTCAAAATAATTGTGGTTCTGTTGACCTTTTAGACATTTCCGTCAGTAATTTCAAATTGTTTCCATAAACAATAGTTTATGGAACTCCGCAGGTCAGATATGCAGCACTCCAGATCAGAGACCCTCACAAGAAGATGGAGGGGAAAGAGGGAGACACAACAGTTAGTGATAGAAAATAAATTATAAGAGAATAGAGTACAGGAGCTTGGTGCCAGAGAAGAGAAAATAATGCTTTCATGTTTAATTCAATCCATAATAAACATAAACTGAAAAATATGAAAGTCATGAGGGGGATTTGGTGTACCTAATGTTTTGGCTAGTGAGTGTATATTTCAACATATTTTTTGTTTGGTAGATGCTCAACCATTCCAACATTGTACGTTTTTTTGGCCATCGGAAGGAAGGGCCAACCGTTTACCTATTCTTGGAGTACTGCTCTGGAGGAGAGCTGTTCGACCAAATTGGTGAGACAGACTACTTGCATTTGACAAGGAAATTGTAATGTATTACAGTCACTTTGATAAACTCAGGGGTCTAGAGCCTATCCCAGCTTTCACTTTAGATCAGATTACCATTTTTTGTATACTTTTAATTTTGAGAGGACAAAGTATACGTGGTGTCGGATTTTTGTTGATTGTTTTTTGTCCCGTCAGAATAAACTTAACTTTCGGTAAACCACATGTAAAACTGACGTTAAGTACGCTATATGTGAATTCATGCTTACAAATATATAAAATACATCTGTTTCAAGGTCTATAGGCATTACAAAGCTTCATTTTTGGTCCTGTATGTACTGTAATAAAAGGCTCTGAAACATTACTCAGTGGTTAACTCAGTTGAGGTGTTTTTACAAATACCCTTCTATATCTATTGTTATGCATTTAGATTATTAAAATGTTCTCTTATTTTAATTTCAGAGCCTGATGTGGGGATGGAAGAGAAAGACGCTCATAGATTTTTCCTGCAGCTAATAGCAGCTGTGGTGAGAATTGAAATTGTGTTCATGTGGCTTCTTTCACCTGTTTCTGCTTTTATTAAGTTCTTAATTTTACCAATACAGGAGTACCTTCACAGTGTTGGCATTACCCACAGAGACATTAAGCCAGAGAACATTTTGTTGGACGACAAAGGTGAGGAAAGGCAATCTTCATCCAGGTGTTAGAAAATATGCAGTATCACAATTGTCTGCTGTTGTTCTTGCCTTTAGACAACCTGAAGCTGACAGATTTCGGTCTGGCCACCATGTTTCGTTTCAAGGGACGAGAGCGGCTCTTGAGTCGACTCTGTGGAACTCTTCCCTATGTGGCTCCGGAGCTTCTTGGCCAAACGGAGTACAGAGCTCAGCCTGCCGATATCTGGGCTTGTGGGATAGTCCTCACTGCTATGCTGGCTGGAGGTGAGATCACATTATCACATCCATTAAGGCTAATATAATAGCTTTGGTATTGTGTTGGCAATAATGTTATCAGAAACTACTGATACAGTTAAGGACAGCAATTGGGAGTTTCATTGTGTTGGACTGTATCATTGAAATCAACTATCTGTATGTATACTTTAGTCTGCAAAGTTATTAAGCAGTGCCACTTTTTTTTACAGCCTGCATCTGGTAACGGAAATGGTTTTAGACCCTGGCTGCGCACTTTGGGGCCTGCGGGCCAAACTTGGCCAATTGTATTTGTCCCCTGCTTGCCCATTGTATAATTTTTTTCCCCCACGGTCAGCACTTGGAATGGCCAAAGAATAACATTGTGATACGTTGATGGTAGGGTGGCGCTATTGAGCTCCAACCAGCTCAAATCCTGGGAAGTGAAGAAGACCGGCAGGTCGATTCCACCACAGTGTATATGATTGAAGTCTGTGAAATTAATGGCAGCATGTTTTGTCCTATGTTACTTTGTTTATTGCAGTAGTAAATACAGTACTGATTTCATTTTGGACATGTTTTGTCCCATTTTACTTTGCCTATTGCAGTAAATGTCTTTGTATTTGAAGATATAGGCTCAAGGCCTAGTAATGTCTGTCTTCAAATATTTCAGAGTGCTTCAATAATATTTCTTATTCTTCCCATTTCACCAGTGTCACTCGTTTTTCAGAATTTTGCACATACATGCTGTATATACCCATTAACATTTTGGCCCACGGTCCTCCACTGGAAGAATTTAGAAGAATTTACCTGAGAGGGAGTAGTGGTGTCATTCTTTGAACGGTGTTTAAAGGATCTCAGTACAAGAGGACTTTTCACATTAGTCTTGAAAATGTGGAAATAGACCTTGCAAAAATGACAATAGTTTACCAACCACTGGTCAGAAATTAAATTACACTGTTGACTCATCCCTGAGAAAGCCCTTGTCTAGCCCCCCCTCCCCGACCAATAACATGCTGCGGGTTATAAGGGAGATTGTGACATCTGTAACTACATAAGGACTGATCTTTTCATTTCATAAAAGTCATTGTCATATTGTTGTTCTTTCTTTAGAGTTGCCCTGGGACCAGCCAACTGAAAACTGTCAGGAGTACTCAGACTGGCTTCAAAAGAAAACTTACCTTCCTCCTTGGAAGAAAATACAGCCACTACCCCTTAGTATGTAAAAAGTGATGTGTTTTTAATTAAAATGTAATCTAAATTGTCTTTATCAATTCATATTCAACATCTCACTTCAGGTTTGTTATCCAAATTACTGCTGGCCAACCCAGATTCGCGTATAACCATCGCAGACATAAAGAAAGACCACTGGTTTACTCAAGGCAAGTCCTGAATACACGTAACTTTTACTTTAACAAGTTCTTTAACCTTGATTCTTTCTGGGCTGGACATTAATGTCCTTTTGTTCTTCTCTGTAGGTGCACAGCAACCAGCAGACACTCTGAGCTCACAAGGAAATAAACATGTTAAATCTGATACAGGACTAATATCCCGACCCAGCAGGTCAGAACTTTGACTCTTATTTATTTAAACCAAAATTTGCAATTATTTGTGGGCTCTGTTAACCCTTTTCCTCTGGTTTGTAGTGACGACAGGATGCAGTTTTCCAGCTCTCAGCCTGATTTTGTAGCAGGTGGTTGGGAAGCAATTTTAATCACTGGACAAACCCAAGGTCAGGTCAGCTTCTCTCAGCCAACCAAGCCTGAGCACATGTTACTGGGGAGTCAGTTACTCGGCACACCCGGAGCCAGTCAGGTAAATATCAAACACAGAGCGACATTGGCTTAATGATATTCACGTTCTTTTGTTCTAAATATTTACCATTGTGTTTGCATGTTGGCACATGGTTGTTCTTTTGTTTTTTTTGCCAGCGTTATTCAAACTGAAGTACATCTCAAGGAATTCCACATTTGCTCTGTGTCTTACCTGCAGTTTTTTCTACATTAATGCAACTCTTTTTTTATTATTATTTTCTGTGCATAGTCACCGTGGCAGAGATTAGTTCGCAGAATGACGCGTTTCTTTACAACTGTGAATACGGATGCCTCCTTATCTGCCCTGAAAGACGCCTGTGACAGCCTGGCCCTTGGTTTTAAACTCACCTGCGCCAAACAGGTACATTCCGTGCTCAAAGTATGCATCATTCAAAGAATTTTAGAGATCAAATGTGTTTCTTTCCACTTGCATACAAACCAAAATAAGACAAACCTCCTCTACTTTTCTCTTACCTTTAGGTGACGGTGAGCACACTGGACAAACGCAACAACAAGCTCATCTTCAAAGTTCATTTGCTAGAAATGAATCAGAGAGTCCTGTTGGATTTCAGGCTGTCTATGGTAGGTTTTAGTGATTCAGTCTACATTTCCACATTCAAGGTGAACTATAGTGTCACCACCTCTAAAACTTGAAATGTTCATTAGCTACGGTAACATGGCCAATATTTCTACAGCCCGATTGAAATTATTCTGATTAGAGATTCCAACAAAATTATTTGGTTGATGCCCATTTTTTTCATGACGGTAACGTGCTGGTGACAAGTTAACATGGCTCCTGGATGACTAAAACATGACGAGACGTGTGTGAGTTTTCGACGAAACTGAACATACATGTTAGTGGGTGGTCTGTCAGATGGTCAAAAAGCCCATTGTGTGTTTTTCAAAATCTAAAAAGTATCAGCAATGCTGCTGCATCCTATCTTTGTTTGGCCACGCCCACCACCATGCAGCGCACATTCTGTACAGCACACCTGCCGCCGGTCAGTTGGCCACTGGTCACATACATAGACATGCAATTGAGTTTATTAATTAATTGATGTCAAACCATGTTACTTGTCAATTGGCTTGTGACAAATTTCATAGGAAGCTTAACATTTCCCTCAACTACTGGCACAAATGGGCTGTTAATATTAGGCTAAAGTTAGCTTGGTTGCGCTAACGGCAGTTCATTATCTTATGTAGGTGTTACTGTTATGTGTAGAACATGCAAGGATTTTTTAAATGACTCATGTTTGAGTGAGTGTCTGAAACATGGAAGAAAATGTACCATTTCAGACCTTTTGCCGTTCCCCATGTGTCTAAATGAACATGTCACTTAGCTGTAACATTAGCATCATGTTTAGCCATGTTTACATTCAGCGATGGTCTGGTCTGCCAGGCATTGCTCATATTTTATTTCTGACAAATTGAAGCCACAATTGCCAAAGTAAAATTGTTGGCTTTTTAGGAGTAACGAACACTGATTCCAGATTGATTGAACTGTCACTTTTTGACACTCAGTGGTCGTAGCCATGGAGACGCTAACTGTGACATCACATGCATACCCTCTATTATTCTTGTTGTTAACGGAATACTAGTTTCCATGTAAACATTGCCAATGTTCTTTTAACTCTTTTGTTGGATTACAAAAAATATTGATACAATACCGGTAATAAAAAAAAAAAAGCAACACTGTGTTCATAAAACGATTTTTTGCATAAATTAAACCTATTTTGCCAGTGTAGACCGTTTTATGACTCATGTCACAACTACATCACCCCAGTTAGCTGTAAGCAAAAACCACAGAGCAGAATAGGAGGCTACCATTATGAAATATCATCTTGCAGTGTCATAGGGTACCATAATTGGAGGAGTACGGTAAATAATTCCTGAAGTTTTATTGCATACCAATTACAGATTCAGATACTTACATATACAGGTGTGTGTGTGTGTCTGTCTGTCTGTCTGTCTGTCTGTCTTTCTTTATCTATAACTACATGTATAACTGTCTATATAGAGAGATAGTCTTCCAGCTGTAATTATGCTATGGGCAGTCAAACTGACTGATGCCTTTGCCTCTGGTGCCCAGTTGAACACAGAGACATGACTTATTTTCTCTTGTATATCATCTAAACTATGCATTTTTTTTCTTCAAAGAAATCAGTATATCCACAGAATTGAAAAACAAAGTGTTAATTTTGACTGCTTTTAGTTTTGACATTTTGCCAACATGTAAACAGTTATAGGCTTAGGAAACCATGCTTAAGGTGAATGAAAAGCTGGGTTTGAATAATTTTAATTCCCAGTTGAAAACGATCTTCATTTAATAGATCCAATATCTTTTTATAAAGTCCTTGGATTTTTAATACATGCGATTTCCTGCATTTCTCATTAGAAATGTCAATTGGGTTTAAAAATTAGGACATCTGAGAAAAACTGGACAAGGTGTGCCAACTAGAAATAGTGTGATTATATCACAATATCTTGTTTTTTTTTGTGTGTCTTTTTGTAATTATATTCTAAAACTAAGCAAAATTGTAATTTTGACCAAATGAGTAAGAATCAATTAAGGAGATGAGTAAGGATACTCAGCTGTATGTTTGAGGGAAAACTCGTTTTGTGTTGATAGAAGTAAAAAATGGTGCCTTTTTGTTTGTTTGGATAGCATTGATATATGGGTCATATGAAAAAGATTTTGGGTAAAGGACCACAACTGAACTGCAGCAGCAGAAACACTTGGTCAGAGACAGACAGACATTGTTTGTATGTGTCTTCATCAGCGAATTGTTAACATATGCTTTTGTTTCCAGGGTGATGGTTTGGAGTTTAAACGTCTCTTTGTGAAGATAAAGCAGAAGCTCTGTGACATCATCAGCACTCAGAAGATTTTACTGCCAATCATATGAGCATCCTCTACAAACACACTGCTATGGACATTGGAGAGACACCTTGTAAATATTGTTGTATTGATGTTTTAAATGTAGTCTGGTGTCTTGAAATGTGTGCATGTACATGCTTGTTTTGTGTATTGTTAATCTGTTTCAGTTTTTAATTGGAAAATGATAAAATTTAGGTACACTGAAGTGTGTGTGTTCACCCATGTTCTGCAGCTGAGAAGACTGATGTGTTGTGATTATGTTTGACATGTCACAGAACTATGTCTTGAATAAATTATTAAAAGACACTGTATGCTAAATCAATGTCCCAGTCACCCAGTCACTGTGCTGATCAACAGGTGTGCCACAGGAAATTATCCAATTTCACTTGAAAAATTATGATTTATTTACTGCAAATAATCATCTAAATGATAAATGCACTCAATGCAGATGAGGCAGACATTGGTCTTGATGGTGTTTACCTTATATCCATCAAAAATGTATCATCAAATCTTGAAGTATCTGAGTTTTTGGAACCATTTTAGCTTAAAATAACATCGAAATCAAATTTGATAGTACACTCACTTGTAATAAGGGATGTTTCCTCTTTCATTTCCCACTGCAATCCTGTTCTGCCACTATGTAGCTTGAGCCGATCAAATAGTGTCATGTGAGAAGTGCATAGAACTTGATGCCACTCATTCACATCACCAAAAACTGATCTTTGGGTAGCCTGGCATAGTCAGACTCAGTTCTTATAATTTAAGCCTGGTAACAATTTTTACAGAATTTATTATGAGGGGTGTTTTAACGGTTACAGAGGAAAAATCCCTCTAGTTTATTATCAATTTAGTTGTAAACAAATTAAACTCTATGGCGCTCAGAAGATGTTTCACTTTGTTGGAAGTCTGTTACCCCTTAGTCGATCACCACACTGAACCTGTACAAATGATATAGTGAATAATCGGTTCCCGACAGAAGGGTTCCAGATCAACAATTCCAAAAGAATTCTGGGCAGGGAAGTTGGTCTGGCTTCCGGTTCTGGAACTGCTATAAGAAGAGTAGCTCAATATTCTCAGGGTGAATAAACCAAAGTGTACATTTACTGATGGAGTCAAGAGAAAAAGAGACTGACTGAGCAAGAGGCAGCAAAAGAATACATTTCACATTGGCTTCTTTGGTGAGAGTTTTGCAAAATAAAGACAAACACCAAGTTGGCCGTTTTGCTGAATGGCTAGTACACATTGCCTGTTCTGCTATATATGTGTTGTTGCACTTGATGTTAACAAAGTTGTCCACTTGCAAGTTTTACATCCTATGCCAACCTATGGACATTTTGACAGATGTGTAGAAACTTCCTAGAACTCTTGTTTGCTTTAGATGGCATTTGCTTTACTCAACTGGTAATATAACACCAGTGTGGAAATAATGCACTAAAAAATGTAATTACTTCTTGTGGCCTCAGCAATAGATTCATATTGTTAATTTTAAAATAACGAACCAGCCTCAATGATCAACATCTCTCAAATTAAAGGTTTTCATTTTTTAAAAAATACAAAAACAAAACTGCAGTTGGCTAGTCAGTATACGCTGTATTGCAAAAAGTATTCGCTCACCTGCCTTTACGCGCATATGGAATGGAAATAAAACCTATATGTATGAAAAACACCTTTGCTAAAGTCAAATATTAAAAAGTTGCTAAAATCAAATATTTAAGAAGTTTTTTTTTCTCTCATTCAGAGTTCCTTTCACTGGAAATAAGGGGCCGTGTCCAACAACTGAAAAACAAGCCGACACCATAATCCCACCTCCATCAAACTTCATACATCAGATTGCCAGATGGAGAAGTGTCACTCCAGATAACTCCACTGTGTCCACTGCCGTCACCACGGCATCCAACGCTATGCATTTCACTTGGTGATTTTTGGCTTGGATGTATCTGCTCGACCATAGAAACTCATTCCATGAAGCTCTCTACGCACTGTTCTTGATCTAATCTGAAGGCCACATGGAGTGTGGAGGTCTGTAGTGATTGACTCTGCAGAAAGTTTGTGACCTCTGGACACTGTGTGTGTCAGCGTCTGTCACTTTACGTGACCTGCCACTTCGTAGCGGAGTTGTTGTCATTACCAATTGCCTTCACTTTGTTTTATACATATACGATTTTATGCGCCTGTGGCCATGGAAGTGATTAGAATGCCTGTATTCTGTGATTTGGATGGGCGAGCGAATACTTTTGACAATAGCGTATGTGCACATCATTTGATTTACTGTATGGTCCACCAGATCCGTGATTCAAATATGAAAGTTTTGTAGTTAAATATGCCGAGCACCAGTAGAGACTATTGTAGATGAGATGAGATCCTAATGACAGGTAACACTGAGCAATTGTGAAAAATGTCTACCAAAACAATTCCAGGTTTAATTAAAATAGAGTTGGTTATGTGCCTGTAGCTTTGACAGTGATGGTGACGCTGACAGGCTCGTTCTCGTCTTCAGTGGGAGAGGCTTGACTTGTGGGTGAGGGGGTGGTGAGGGGAGAAGATGCCCGGGGTAAAGCCAAAGTTGGACCTGAAAAAAGAACATGAAGCTTCAACTTCAAGTAGGTAGGGGAGTGGTGATATTTTTAGGTCTGCTGATTTTTGACAGCTTTAAGGTGACTGTGTAACATTTGTGTAGGTGTTGTCTGCAAGAAATAAAACTCGTGGAAGTGTCCCTCCATAAAGAAAACACCCTTTCAGAGATAATTCTAGAGCGTATTGTGACCCAAGGCAAAAGTTTCCACAAGGCATAATATTAAGACCACTTTTCTAATATTGTAGGTCTCATTTGAGCCTCCAAAAGACTTCTGACTCATCAGGGAATGGACATGGGCCTTCTGGGGGGTGTCCTGTGGGTTGAGGGGAGCAGTCTCTGTGGATCATCCCATAGATACTTGATCAGTTTGGGATCTAATGAATTTGGAGGCCCGGTCAACACCTTGTGCTGTTTATCATGTTTATTTGAGTAAACTGTGTGTGTGTGTGTGAGTGTGTGTATATATATATATATATATATTATGACCTTGTTGCTGTTTACCAACGAAATAATAAATCAATCAATTTTTCTCTCACTGCCTCAAATGGCACAGCAATTAAATCACTGTACGTAAAAAAAGCTTCCAGGCTTCAGTTATAGAGATAAATAAATAATTATAGTAATTTAACATGAGTGCTTTTAGTGAGAGAGACAGAGAGAGACTACAGCTTGTTACAAAATATGTATTGCCTGCCTAAGTAATGATGCCCACACAGCAGAGCTGTTTGTGCTTGTTATGCAGCAGTAGGTAGAGAGCCATTAGACAGCAGTTAAAATTTCTTCTGTTGTTCGTATGACTGAAGGAACCTGACATATACAGTCCTTAGGTTTTTAAGAATGACTGTTTGATGTGAATTAGGCTTGCCTGAACTGGATGATCCACCAATCTCCTCTATTCCTCCTTCTGACCCAGCGACCACTTCATCCTCTGGTAAATGGATGTTTTCCCTTGACTGGCTGTGCTGCCTGGGGACATCACAGGAGGAAATGGCATGTCTTTATGAGTATTATGAGTATTTATGAGTATTTATCTGTTTACAATATCAGAAATTAGAAATGTTTTATTGTTGCCATTACAATGAGACAAATACAGCGATACTCACATGCCAAACAGCATGTCATGTAGTCCTGGAGAAGGAAACAGTACATTAATTATGTTAAAATGGTTTATTACACAAGTCAACAGGATATTGGTGTTCCTGTGTGAGACTCACGAGGGTTGTTGTTGCGGTTGCGGATTATGTACACGAGCAGCAGCACTGTAAGAATGGCTGCAAAGAGCATCCCACCTATAGCTGCGCCAATCACAGCAGGGTACACGTTGTAGCGTGGTTCCGCTGCAACACATCACAGTTAACATTGCAAGATAGTACGCCTCTGAAAAAGCACAGCTATTATACTCATGTATCTCAAGTGGTTCTCAAACCATGCCAGTGCCACTTTTGTAGCACAATGTGTATTAACGTCAGGATTGTTTGAAAATGTGATCCTTGTACAACCATCCTGTTATTGCAAAAGACTGATAAACCTGGTTCAACCTAGCATTGATATAGTGCAAGTGAATACATTTAATTCGACTGTATGGGTTGAAAACCACTTTGATGCTATCCTGACACCTGCTCTACAAACCTCTCTACACCTTAAATAATCTTCTGGCTTAATCAAAGAAGTCCAGTCATTTAAATAATGGTACAGTTATCACAGAGATGTTAGGAGAAGCACACAGGATCAGTTTGAAGAAAAGGAAGGTGGTAAAGAGGAAGTGAATGGAAGTTGTGACATGTGTGTCATGGTTTGAATGTAGTTTCGATTTATGTGCGAGTCTTTCACCTAAGTGGATAACAAAAAAGAAAAACAAAAAAGTTAGATTCTCATCAAAGGCACTATAACTGTAATCACAGCATGATACTGTCATCAACGTTTTTAAAATGTTGAATTACTTGTTCTTTCTGCCTTTTTCCATTTTTCTGATCAGCTTTATAAGACATTACTAACTTAAACACTCAGCTCTTTGCTTTATATTTGACATAACTTTTGTCACTCTGCTCACTTACCATACCTGGAGTCTTTGCTACAGAAGGGTGTCCGATGGTGCGGTGGTTAACAGGTGTGATGCGGAACTGGTAGGTAGCAGTGGGTATCAGTCTCCCTACTGTTTGAATCCTGACATTTGGATCATGGATGATCTTACGGTACCAGACAATGGGACCAGTCCTCTCCTCTGTCTGCTGCTTTGAATCATTTCTGCCTCCTCTCCTTTCTGGTCTCTCCAACACAGATCTGTGCTCCAGGAAGAAACTTGTCCAACCTCCCTGTTCTTCATTCTCTACCTGCCACTCCAGCTCCACCTCATTACGCTGGTGGCTAATGTATGTAGCTCTGACCAGGGTTGTGTTGGGTGGCATGGGGTGTCCTGGTGTAGAGAAAAAACAAACGGAAATATGCACTTCTGTGTGATTCTTCAATGTCAAATCACTTATTGATCACTTATCTCACCAACTATTGGATGGCTTGTCAAAATTGACAAAATTATGCAAACATTTATAGTCACAAGAGGAATTCTAACATGTTTATAATAACTTATGTATCTGGAGTTTGCAGCCATTCAACTTTGATTAGTTGTCTCCAAAGGTAACAAAATCCACTAAACGATACTTAATAAGTAGCTTGACTTTCTGGTTGAGTAACAAGAATTCAGGAAGTCACTTATTGCAGCCAATAAATAGTACAATGCTAATAATCCTGTGCAACCACAACCTTTACAATTCACTTATGGCCCCAAGTCAGCTGTTGTCCCTAGTTCCCTGGTTCACAATACACAAATGGACATAATGAACATAAACAACACAAATTGAAAAATAAAAATAAACATGAACCAATTTTTTTTCTCTCTGAAAAGGAGTGGGAGTAAGTACAGACTAGGTACTCCTTTTGGGATAATTTGATTAATTGTGTGTGGACATCTTCTTAACGATCTATCAGTATTGTTATCTTGTTATCTAAGTCTCAGCAAGATCAACAATTTCACTTCCCTCAAATTTAAAATCTCAGAGCCTTCTTCACCAACCATTTGGCAGGATAACAGATATATACTGTAGATTGAAAATCAAAACACATTCTTACTCTTTACAACTAAAGTGACATTGACTTCAGTTCCTCCCACTGCATTGGAAGTGGAGCACCTGTAGTCGCCACTGTCTTGAGTCTCGTCCGTATCTCTCACTGTCAGATTGGCCCATGCAGATGTTCGCAGCAGTGTGTACTTGGAGGTGTCTTGGACGCCGACACCCTGATTGTTAAACCAGGTGATTTCATTTACAGGGAGATAGTTGGCTCTGATATTGCAGGTGAGCTGTACATCACTCCCTTCGTACACAGACACAATTCTCCGCTGAGTCAGCAACACAGGGGCCTCTACATGGTAATAATGTAAAAATTAGTTAATGAAAAAAAACCTAATGTTGTTGTTGTATGGTAAGAAAGTGTACTGACCCAGTGTAAGCTTGCAGGTCTTGGTTTCAACCAGTAGTGGGTGCTTAGCATGGCAGGTGTACGGTTTCCCACTGCGAGCAGTGCCATAGCGGAGTATCAGGATGTTGGAGATTTCTTGTCCACTGCTGCCCTGGCCTCCGGGGCCTTCCCACCATACCAAGCCTTTTGGGGCACCTCCATCCCAGGAGCAGGAGAGCATCAGATACTCTTGGCTGTTTGTCACATATGCAAAACACACTGGCTCTGCAGGGGGAACATCTGATGAAGGAGAAGTAAAATGTGAGAGGTCTATATATTATTAAGTGTATAAACTTTATATGTAATTTCTACACTCACATGCATGTGTGCTGCACTCCCTCCGTTGTTTCAGGGCAAGATGGGAGCCTGTGCATGTAAACATGCTGTTATTAGATGGTAGGCCTCCAGAGAGCAGCAAGATGGCAGTGGTAGTGTGGTGATTTGATGTGTTGTTTATGTTGGTGTTGGATTGTTCTTGTTCTGCATGTGTCAGGTCTCCAGTCCACTGGAGGG